>NC_034198.2:5754706-5944706 GCF_002021735.2 Oncorhynchus kisutch
TTCAGACCCCTTGACTTTCCACATTTTGTTACGTTACAGCCTTATTCTAAAATAGATTTTTTATTTTTTAAGTCCTCATCAGTCTACACACACAACCCCATAATGAAAATGTTTACAAATGTATCAAAATAATTCAACAGAAATAGCTTATTTACACAATAATACACCATTCAGACCCTTTTCTATGAGACTTGAAATTAAGCTCATATGCATCCTTGAGATGCTTCTACAACTTGATTGGAGTCCACCTGTTATAAATTCAATTGATTGGACATGCTTTAGCAAGGCACACACCTGTCTATATAAGGTCCTGCAGTTGACAGTGAATGTCAGAGCAAAAACCAAGCCACGAGGTCGAAGGAATTGTCCGTAGAGCTCAGAGACAGGATTTTTTCTAGGCACAGATCTGTGGAAGGGTACCAAAATATTTCCGGCCAAACTCAGCAATCGGGGGAGAAGGGCCTTGGTCAGGGAGGTGACAAAGAACCCGATAGTCACTCTGACAGAGCTCCAGAGTTCCTCTGTGGAGATGGGAGACATTTGCTGACGTACAACCATCTCTGCAGCACTCCACCAATCAGGCCTTTATGGTAGTGGCCAGACGGAAGCCACTCGTCAGCTAAAGGCACATGAAATCGCACTTGGAGTTTGCCAAAAGGCACCTAAAGACTCTAAGACCATGAGAAACAAGATTCTCTGGTCTGTTGAAACCAAGTTGAACTCTTTGTTCTGAATGCCAAGCGTCACGTCTGGAGGAAACCTGGCACCATCCCTATGATGAAGTGTGGTGGTGGCAGGATCATGCTGTGGGGATGTTTTTCAGCGGCAGGGACTGGGAGACTAGTCAGCATCGAGGGAAAGATGAACGTCGCAAAGTACAGAAAGATCCTTGATGAAAACCTGCTCCAGAGTGTTTAGGACCTGACTGGGGTGAAGGTTCACCTTCCAACAGGAAAATGACCATAAGCACACAGCCAAGACGACGCAGAAGTGGCTTCGGGACATGTCTCTGAATGTCCTTGAGTGGCTCAGCCAGAGCCCAGACTTGAACCCGATCTAACATCTCTGGAGAGACCTGAAAATAGCTATGCAGTGACGCTCATCCAACCTGACAGAGCTTGAGAGGATCTGCAGAGTAGAATAGGAGAAACTCCCCAAATACATGTGTGCCAACCAAGCAAAAAAAAATGTTTTACCCAAAAGCATGGTCTCCCAACCAGGACCAACCCTGCTTAGCTTCAGAAGCAAGCCAGCAGTGGGATGCAGGGTGGTAAGAAGACTCGAGGCTATAATCCATTCCAAAGGTGCTTCAACAAAGTACTTAATAAAGGGTATGAATACTTATGTAAATGTGATATTTCAGTTTTGTATTTTTTATAAATTAGCAAAACGTTCTAATTTTTGGTATGTCATTATGGGGATTGTGTGTAGATTGATGAAAAAAAAACAATTTAATCAATTTTCTAATAAGGCAGTAACGTAACAAAATGTGGAAAAAGTCACGGGGTCTGAATATTTTCCAAATGCACTCTACATACACATCAATACATATCTACATATACACATCTATATACACATTGCTGTAAACAAGAGTCTGTTCTCTGTTAAACTTTCTGGGCTTAAATAAGGGGTAATAAATGAATGACTACAGTAAGCCTTCCTTGTGTAGCTGCTAGTAGATGACCTCCTGGTGTATAACGGCATCTTGGACAGTGTGAGCCAGGCGGCGCGGGGCATCCTGCCCACCTGTGACCCGGCGGTGCCCTACCACACCATTCTCTTCACCGACAACGCCCACATTGCCCACCGTGAAAGGAACACTGTCATCAGGTAACCCAGCATGGGATTGGCTGCTGCAGCCTGATATAAGCTAATTATTTCCCTGTCCATCGAAATTCACGCATGTGCGGATAGGTTTGGCTGCTTGTCCATCAACATGCACACATGCTTATTGGTTCTTCTGTCTAGCCGCTGTCAACATGAGAATGCAAAATCATTTACCATATCCACATGATGTGAGTTTTTTCAAATGGCAGGAGACCGTGGCTACCATAGTGGGACAAACTCTGTATTTTCAAGGACAGACGTTCCTATCAGTTATAACAGTGTGTAATTGGCACTGAAGTCTACCTCTTTGTGACTCGTGTTCAACGAAGATGTGCTCTCTCTACTCCAGCCCCCGCGGTAGCAGACATCGTGATCTGAAACCGTGAGTAACAGAGTCCCTCATTAGCCTTGTCAGTCAGTTATAAAAAGTTGTGTTCATGTTCCCAAGTCACCCCACCTCCAACCCACAGCTTGGCTTGTGATGCCATGTCCTTCTACAGTAGTTCCAAACAGACCTCCTAGTCCCTTGCCACTCATGTATCTTGTCTCTCCAACTTTCTGTAACTTCATTGTAAGACACAAGACTTGAACCTGTTCGCGTCAAGCTTTGTTGCCGTCAGTCAGTCCGTCCTTAGTTTTTGTGTTATCCGCAGCTCCCATGCTCCAGCCTTTCATATACCTGGCCAGATTATGCAGAGACTCAAGTGAAACTGGTGTGTTATCCCCCCCTTGTGGTGTTTTTCAGCAATTATGTGGAGGACCAAGATGTGAAGATGACCAATGAGAACGAGATAGTCCATCACCACAAGAAGAAACAAACAGCTGATCCAGGTAAGCAATTCAGCCAGAATGTCTTTGTTCAGTATATACTGTATACAAACATATCAAAGGCACAAACGTTTGAATTCCCCCCCTGCCTGCTGAAAACATTAAAAAAACTGAACATTTGAATTTCTGATGTTTTGTCTATTTTTGTGTGTGAAGCAGCCTTCATTTTTTGGACACTAATGAAACAAAACCATATTTGCTTTCTAATCTTGCAGCGCTTCGGCCTAAAACCTGCATGACAGACACTGGGAAGCTCGGGAAAAGGAGGTACTGACAGATGGACTGACAGGCAGATGATCGGACAGACTGACGTTGATGGAGTCCCCCTGGTCAAATGGAGGGAACAGAAAGGAAAGGATGACGGTTTACTGACAATCTGCACTATCCCACTCGGGGGGACTTTTAACACAAAGCCTTGACCAGCTGAAAATAACCATTTCCATTGCCCTCAATCAGTAATTACACTGTAGGGAAGTGTTGCCTAGTGACAGCCCTTGTGTGTAAGTTGGGTCTACTTTAGAAGAGCACAGAGCTTGTACAGAACACATTTTGTTTGTATCCATCTGGCCACAGGATCAGCCTTCCATTTTCTCATTGGCTTGGTTTTCTTGCCACTTGTTCTCTCTAGACTCCTACGTTTCATCAGATTAATAGTACCTGTGTAGTATTACTACATCACATAATACCTGTGTAGTACTACATCAGATGAAGAGTACCGTACCTGTGTAATACTATGTCAGTACTACATCACATGTATAGAACCTTTGTTGTTGCACCTGTTTTGATTGTCCTGTTCACAGTGTCAGGGTGAACCTATATAAGGCTGCTATGTCGGCCATCTTCGTGCCTAGTTCTATTACGGCTCCTATCTGTCGCTGCTTCTCGTGATGTTGTGCTGCATTCTCCTGCTGCCACTGATGCACAGATACTCAAATATGAATTCAGTGGCAACAAGTACACTCTTAGTAGATGGGATCTAGATCCTATATTTATAAATGAGTTGTATTCATGAAAAGCCTAGTGGGCTATAGATTTGATAGCCCCTAGCCTCTAGCCTAGTGGCATAACACATGGAAATGTAGTAATGCACCTGCAATCTGCACCAACACACATGAATGCTATGCAGTAAACCTGTTAAGGTTTTCTCATGTCTGTTTTATCTAGGTGCATTTGGTGGCAGATGGGGTTTTAATACAAAGGGTGGAGAATATGACTGCCTTTTCCATAAAGTAGAATCAAGCAGAATATTGGTCACATTGAAGCAATAGGTCTGATACAGTTGAGCCATGCAAGACCACTCCATTTGCCTAAAGGCCCAATGCAGATGTTTTCTATCAATTTTAAATCATTTCTAGGTAACAATTAATTACCTTACTGTAATAGAATTCCGTTAAAATGGGAAAAAGTCATTTTTTAGCAAATAACTATTTCTCAAGCAAGAATGTTCCTTGGACTGTATGGGAGTGGGTTGAGTAGGGAGGAGGAAACTGAAAACTAGCTGTTATTGGCAGAGTGGTTTGGAACTCTCTTTGTTATTGGTCTATTAAACAATTTACCGCATGGTGATATCACCATGGAAAGCCGAAAATCCCGCCCATGCAGACCTGCTGATTAGAAGGACCTATCAGGAAATAACACCGATCACATTTTTTCAGACTTTTACAGTGTTAGTTTCATCAACTGTTGTATAATATGATAGAAAACACAGGGGAAACAAATTGTGACTGCACTGGGCCTTTAACACAGAAACAGTACACTTGCTTCTTAGATGTATATTTTACAGCACTGAATATATTCATCTATAATATTTTGGATTAATGAATATATTGGTGAACATGTGTATATATACACACACACCCACAGTTATTAGAAAAACTTATTTGAAAAATAAGTGACCTTTTATTGAAGTTGTTTTATGTGAAAATATTTTTGGAGACCCATTTTGTTTTGCGAAAATTGTCAAATATAATTAACACCAAAAGTTTATTGGAGATATATTACCAATATATACATTGTTGTGTGAACATCATGTTGGCTTTTGGTTGAAAAACACCTAAGAATATGTAACCAGAAACAACTTAATATTTAACTTAATATATAGCCTATTTCTTACTTTATACCCTTGTACTGAATATGACAGAGGAGTTGCATTGTTTTTTTGAAATGCTGAAATGCTGTCAGTCTACAGGTATTCACACTGCACCTGAGTGATGATGGCTATTGCTTGATGTGTGACATTCTGTTTTGAAATATTTTATTTTTTAAATCTTGTTCAAATACATGTATATTTCATGTAGGTACATTTTAATATATTAAATAATTGAGAAACCAAGTGACAGAGTTGGTCTTGGTGTCATGATGTCAGACAATACAATTATTCTCTTTTGATAAGGAATGACTATGGTATTGAGTTATACTCTGCTCACATTCTAGAGATGCAGTACTTGGAGAAAAGGTGGTGGAGGACCAACCTGGATTTCTACAACTCATGCAAACATTGCCATGAAGATGAGTTCTTTGGAGATGAACTCAGATTTCCCTGGGAAAGTCCACTCCTCCCTCTGGTCTTCCCATTTCTGAATCTGGGGGCAAACACGTAAAATAAACATTTACTTGACAGACCATAGTAGTGCCTGAAGAAAAAAAGAAGAAAAATGTTGAAGTAGTTATAACAGACCAATTATCTTGCAGGATTTGAATTTGGAATATGTACAATTTCTAGTACTTTGTCAAATACTAATAACTCATTTCGTAATGGGTCAAACTAGGTCAATAATCTCTAAGAGAAATCTGATGTTTGAATATTAACTCTGCTGACTAAAGAGTTTGCCTTTGTATGGCCACGATGGTCTATTTGCTTGACTAAATAAGGCCAAAGTCATGTTTAGCCGAGAATACGGCAAATATTTCTCCACTAGTGCTTACGTACTGTATTGTACCAGCAATAGTTGAAAGTTGGTTGAAAACAACCTCCTCCTCCCCCCCCCCCCCCCCCCCCCCTCTAAATAATGATGTCTTTAACACTTTGAACCCAGTGACCCCTTTAAGAAAAAAATGAAATTCTTGAAATTCGTGTTATCAATACTTCAGAAATCCTTTCCAATTAGCTTCAGTATTTTTAGGAAATGTGGCACAGTGATTTGTAGATCCTCTTATACCAGTCACATGGGTCAGTGTCGACTCCTTGGATTTTTGCCGCCAATGATAATCTATAAATATAGCAACAATGGAGATGTTAGGGGAAAAAAGTGTAAATCTATGGAAAACAAATGTATGTAATACATCTTTAATATGCAATTAAATAAAAGTGAGAATAAAACATGTATTGCTTTTTCAATGTCCACACCATAATTGAACAAAACAGGTGTTTTTCAGTATAGATCAAGTAACAGCCTACACTTGTGCTTACTTTCACTGTCTATCTCCTTTCTCTGCTTTGCCTTTTTGACCGAAGCACATGTAAGTTACAAACAATCAATGCAATGGTAACAGACATATATTAAACGGGGCCTGCTAGGGCACCGTAATGTTAACTGCTAGATTACCGGTATTACCATGACTTTGATAGTCTCGAAAGTGGGAGGTTTTTATTTTGGGGGAAATGATCTGTGGCTAAATCTACCCAGTTTGCTTTCTTGGCTGTCATATGATTCTAAAAAATATATAATCTGGTTACAAATAATTCTGCAATGGTTATCTGTTTGAAATGATAGGCCAAACCCCAATGTAAAGTCCCGTACTGAACGTGCCCTGTTAGATTGTCATGCTGAATCCAGATTTCATATACAGTGCATTCGCAAAGTATTCAGACCCTTTGACTTTTCCCACATCGTTAAATCAATCTCCACACAATACCCCATAATGACAAAGCAAAAACAGGTTAAGACATTTTTGCAAATGTATTAATTTTTAAACAGTTTGCTATGAGACTCTAAATTGAGCTCAGGTGCATCCTGTGTCCCCAAGAACACAGTGGCCTCCATCATTCTTAAATGGAAGACGTTTGGAACCACCAAGACTCTTCCTAGAGTTGGCCGCCCGGCCAAACTGAGCAATCGGGGAAGAAGCGCCCTAGTAAGGAAAGTGACAGAGAACCTGATGGTCACTCTGACAGAGCTCCAGCGGCAGGGACTGGGAGACTAGTCAAGATCAAGGGAAAGATGTGCGGAGCAAAGTACAGAGAGATCCTTGATGAAACCTGCTCCAGAGCGCTCAGAACTTCAGACTGGGACGAAGATTCCCCTTCCAACAGGACAACGACCCTAAGCACACAGCCAAGACAACACAGGAGTGGCTTCGGGACAAGCCTCTTTAATGTCCTTAAGTGGCCCAGCCACAGCCCGGACTTGAACCCGAACATCGTTGGAGAGACTTGAAAATAGCTGTGCAGCGACTACCCATCCAACTTGACAGAGCCTGAGAGGATCTACAGAGAAGAACGGGAGAAACTCCCCAAATACAGGTGTGCCAAGCTTGTAGCGTCATATCTAAGACTCGAGGCTGTAATCGCTGCCAAAGGTGCTTCAACAAAGTACTGAGTAAAGGGTCTGAAACTTATGTAAATGTGATATCAGTTTTTTGTTTTTGGTAAATTTGCTAAAATGTCTAAAAACCTGTTTTTGCTTTGTCGTTATGGGTTATTGTGTGTAGATTGAGGGGGGGGGGGATATTTAATCCATTTTAGAATAAGGCTGTGACGTAACAAAATGTGGATCAAGTCAGGGGTCTGAATACTTTCCAAATGTACTGTATACTACTATCCCTCTCAAAACGTATTCACTTTACCTGTGGTCTCCAGAATTCTGTCCCGTTGCATTTTCCATTTCTTGTCAGGTCGTTCACAGTTTGTTTTTTTGCGGTTATTTCACTCCTTCAAATTCTGTTTCCACCACTGCATATCGATGCTTCATTCTAGAGGTAGTGGCTTGCGAAAGTATTAAAATAGTTTTGGGGGGGATTTGTATGATTTCATTTACACAACACGCCTACCACTTTGAAAATGCTAAATATTTTTTATTGTGAAACAAACAAGAAATAAGACACTAAAAAAACTGAAAACTTGAGCATGCATAACTATTCATCCCCCCCAAAGTCAATACTTTGTAGAGCCACATTCTGCAGCAATTACAGCTGCAAGTCTCTTGGGGTATGTCTCTATAAGCTTGGCACATCTAGCCACTGGGATATTTGCCCATTCTGCAAGGCAAAACTGCTCCAGCTCCTTCAAGTTGGATGGGTTCTGCTGATGTACAGCAATCTTTAAGTCATACCACAGATTCTCAAATGGATTGAGTTCTGGGCTTTGAGTAGGCCATTGAAAGACATTTAAATGTTTCCCATTAAACCACTTGATTGTTGCTTTAGCAGAACGCTTTGGGTCATTGTCCTGCTGGAAGGTGAACCCCCGTCCCAGTCTCAAATCTCTGGAAGACTGAAACAGGTTTCTCTCAAGAATATCCCTGTATTTAGCGCAGCCCATCATTCCTTCAATTCTGACCAGTTTCCCAGTCCCTGCCAATGAAAAACATCCCCACAGCATGATTCTGCCACCACCATGGAAGAGAGGTGTTGGGTTTTTGCATAGTGTTTTCCTTGATGGCAAAAAAGCTATATTTTAGTCTCGTCTGACCAGAGCACCTTCTTCCATATTTTTGGGGAGTCTCCCACATGCCTTTTGGCGGACACCAAACGCGTTTGCTTATTTTTTTTCTTTAAACAATGCCTTTTTTCTGGCCACTTGCTTAGTGGTGTTGCAGATTCTGGAGCCTTTCAGAACAGATGTATATATACTGAGATCATGTGACACTTAAATAAAGTCCACCTGTGTGCAATCTAACTAATTATGTGACTTCTGAAGGCAATCGGTTGCACCTGATCTTATTTAGGGGCTTCATAGCAAAGGGGGTGAATACATATGCACACACTTTTCAGTTTTTTTTAAATCGTTTTTTGAATAAAGTAATTTTTTTCATTTCACTTCACCAATTTGGACTATTTTGTGTATGTCCATTACATGAAATGCTGTAATGCAACAAAATAGGAAAAACGCAAAGTGGGATGAATACATTTGCAAGGCACTGTAAAATAAAAGGGAAAAAATTATTTGTATTTCTTTGTGCGATTAGCAGACATGAAACAAAATGGCAGAAATACTCTGCTATAAATAAAAACTAGCACATGTGCTGATACTCTACTTTTATTTGCAAATGCGAATGTAATGCTCACACTGTAGAGCCCTGTAAATTGACCACCTGGTGAAATAGACATTCTTATATGCCAATACCTAAATCTACCCACAGTTGGGTGGGCATTCCGGCCATTGTTATGAACCGTTCTCCTCTCAGCAGCCTCCACTGCTAGCTAAGTTATAAAATATGACCTTACAGTGTTAGGCAAGAATATCAAGGTCATATTATTGTAGAGAACAATCCAGATAATGATTAATTATGTCATTTATGACATACTGTAGGGCAGCGAAATCTACGTTTTGACATAAATTTTGTAGCACCCTCTTGAATTGCCACATTTTTCTCTACATTGTGTCACGAACCAGCTCAAAGCCCGTAACAAAAGGGAGACAACGTGGAGATAAGGAGTAACAAAACATATATTTATTAAATATAGTAAACTAAGTACAATATACAATGGTGTGTGTAATCAGTAATCAGTAGTGTAAGTGAGTGTTTTGCATGCATGAATGTGATAATGCAGGGTGTTGAAAGATGCCAAAGCAAACAACCAAAAGGCCACCAAGATACACAACAAAATCTAGAAAAGTGTCTGCATGGAGAGTCTCCTCCATGAATGTGGAAGAGGTCTATTTATCCTGGGACACACCTGGCCCAGGTGTTTCCCATGTAGCTGACGACCCTCCCAACTCCGCCCACAGGCATCCTAATAAGGAAACAAGAACAAAGAGAAAATATGGCAGACAGAGTGGGAGGGTCGTCACAATTGTCAAACAGTAGTGAGTGATGTGAGGGTTGAAAATATGCTTGGCCTATCATGAGGGTGTCTGTGTGTGCTGGAAGTAACATTTTGCAACATATGGTGTGACTAGCGGGAAGGCTATGGCTAACCTTGGGTGTAGGCAGTTATCATGAGTTGTGGGGGACACATACAGAGCATAGTGTTGCGAAAACAAACTGTATTTTGTTAGACAATAGCAGGAGCCAGATGTGTGATAACTGTATCTAGGGTATGAGCGCTTAGATATTCTGCACAGCAACAACTACACCTGCTAACGGGAGCGCCTGGGGCTGGGACCAGCCTGTGCGCCAACGATAGGCTGAGTGAGTCTAAACCACGCTCAGCCTCTGCTCAGAAGCGGGAACTACTTCTGTCAGAGTACATTAGAAGAACTTTGTCAGGAACTAGTCAGTTCTCTGTTCTGCCCTGCGTGGTGTTACAGTGAACCCGTATATACGAAAATTGCATTTACCATTTATTGCTTGACTAATAATAAAAACATAGAAGATTCTCGGTAACTCCGTGTCACCTTCTGTCCTGATGCCAGATTCGATTGACGCAACGCTAACAATTGGTGAAAAATTGTCTGGCCGTTTGGCCATTGCTTGTCGTCGGACGGTGTGCCTCACAAATCCTGACCGGTCAACTAAAAAAGGTAAGCAGACACCTATTGTGAATATTGGCATTATCCAAATGTAGTTTTGTGAGACACCTGTTTAATGCAAGTTACCAAATTATGTTGATTTAAAGTTTGGAATACAGACAACACGTGTGAAGTATACGATGATGAATGCAATTTTGAAACTGATCAGATCATTTGTGATATGACGGTAAATGTAATGTACTAAATACTGGTTATCAAGTTTGTTTGAAGTTAATAAGTCAGGGACTATTAACATAGATTAGAGTGACGATTTTAAATAGGAATTTACGCTAAATTCACATTACAATTTAACCCTAATTTTGTTTAAATAAAATAAAATAGAACGCAGTAGAAATGACTAGTCAGAAGGCTGAGAAGGTGTTGAAAACATTGAAATCAACACTAGAAACTAATGAAGGTAAAGACAGAAAGGAATGGAGGAAGAGAGGAAAGAAGTGGTATAGGGAGTGGATAGAGGAAGGTAGTATTACTGCACCCAACAGACTCCCAGTCGACGGGGAGCCCGGTAGAATATTAGAAATGCTGGAATGAAAAATGGAAAAGACCTGTTCCGAGAAAATTGTTTGTGTCATTTAGAGGGAAAATGCGTGCATTATAGCTTTGAGTCACTTTTCAAAAGTTGCTTAAAGTTCCTAATACATTTTTAAAAGTAGTTGAATATCGTCAGGGTAGTCTGAAAATATGTTAAATCTAGCAACAAAATTGCTAAGTGGCCATCACTGATTGGTGGCGTACACTGGGCTATATTTGGCTATAAGAGAGGGAGGCCTGAATAGTTGTATCGTAAAAGTTTTGTAATAGTTCCCGGTTATTGATTTTGGTTTGATTGTTCAGATAACACCAGTGAAATTAAACAGGAGGTTAAGGTATACTAACATTAGGATCTGTTTTCATTATTGGTAACAATGAAAGGCCCGCAGAGTGGATTGCAGGCTGAGTTTATTTTATGTTAAAGGGACAGTGCACGTTTATCGCAGTTGTGTGTGTCTAATGGCAGGGTATTCCTATCAAGCATTTTGGGGAGACTGTTTGAAGAGAGACTGAATGGGTTTTAGATATAACCATTAAGGAAATTTAAAACGAATGATTTGAGAGAGTACAATATAATTATTAGGTTTTGTTTGTAGTAAACGTTTGGGTTTGAGGGGATTTCATTAGTACAGCCCAGCGACAAGATATCTTAAAGGGATACCCTCACATATAGAATATTAGAATGGAGCCTCTTAAAGAAGAAGTTACAGGTCTGTGAGAGCCAGAAATCTTGCTTGTTTGTAGGTGACCAAATACTTATTTTCCACTATAATTTGCAAATAAATTCATTAAAAAATCCTACAATGTGATTTTCTGGATTTTTTTCTCTCATTTTGTCTGTCATAGTTGTGTACCTATGATGAAAATTACAGGCCTCATCTTTTTAAGTGGGAGAACTTTGGTGGCTGACTGAATACATTTTTGCCCCACTGTATACTGTATATATATTATTTTCTTCCCCAGAACATTAACTATGTGTGTTCTCTTGTTTTGTAATGTTCTGTAGTTTCGACCCAATGATTCGTCTGTCAAACATTTACTTTGCGTCCTGCAGGCCCAGGCATGGATAAAAGCTGGCGAGAGTATTCTTTATCATTTTATTAACGAAAGCATAAAGATGTTGATGAATACCAATCCCAGTTGGTATTGTGTGGATCGATGCGTTTTTCCGGTGCGGCCTGTTGTCCAGCCCTTTGTCCACTGATCTCCACGGATGGTTGCCGGCGTGGTTCTATGCTCTGCAAAAACACATTCTCGTTTTTAGTACACAATTATCCAATTTATTACACAGTATGCCTACACATTGATAATGCACGGAAACCAAAATACCTTTAGTTTTGGTGATCCTCTCAGCTCTGGCTCATTTTCAAGTCCTCAGGTGGTTACCATCCTAACACGCTGCCACCCGGGTTTGCATGGCAAATGACAGAATAAACTGGGTCAAGCCACCAGCAGAGTAAGTAGACCTTTTATGTAGTAAAATAAAAGTTAAAAAAATATATATATACTTAAGACACCTACGGTAGGCCTACAGTATATCTACAAATATGTGTTTCATGTCTACATGTAGGTCTCCTGATTTAAACCTGATCTAACTTGTCTGGCATCAACTGAAAACATTCATCCGTAACAATACAATTCTCCCCCTACCCTACTTCTTGGCAAGAGTAAGCCCGCCGGCTTTTGTGCGGGCTTGTTTCTCTGTTCGTTTTGTGGATGTGATATTTTCTGTATTTCTCCGGACTGTTTGTATCCTGTTTTTGGGCCGGTCATTGTATGCGCCTGGTGTTTTGGCGTGACCTACTTTCGTCCGGAATAAATACAGTTGTCCTTTACCCTCTGCGCCTGACTCCGCACCCACTACGTCTAGAAGTCTTAACAAAAGCCCGCACCAAAGCCGGCGGGCTTACTGGGTTTAAATAGCCCACAATCACAACTTAAACACAAAACAGGTGCAACTAATCAGACATAACTAAATGAAACAGAAAAGGGGGTCAGTGGCAGCTACTAGGCCTGGGACGACGACCGCCGAGCGCCGCCCGAACAGGAAGAGGCACCATCTTCGGCGAGATTCGTGACAGTGTTAACGCCGTGCGTAATTGGCCGACTCCGACCACGGTAAAGGAGGTGCAGCGGTTTTTAGGGTTTGCCAATTACTACCTGAGGTTTATCCGGAGTTTTTGCCAATTGGCGGCGCCTATTCCCTCACTGCTGAAGGGGGTTGGAGCTGTGCTGTCACAGCGCTCGGGCACGCCACCGAAGCTCCGTCCCTGCGCTTTCTTTTCTAAGAAGCTGGGTCCCGCGGAGCGGAACTATGATGTGGGGGACCGAGAGTTGCTAGCTATGGTAAAAGCCCTGAAGGTGTGGAGACACTGGCTTGAGGGGGCTAAGCACCCTTTCCTCATCTGGACTGACCACCGCAATCTGGAGTATATCCGGGTGGCGAGGAGACTGAATCCGCGTCAGGCTAGGTGGGCCATGTTCATTACACGATTTAGATTTACGATCTCTTATAGACCAGGTTCCCTTAACACTAAGGCCGACGCGCTGTCCCGTCTCTATGACACTGAGGACCGGTCCATCGATCCTACTCCCATCCTTCCAGCCTCTAGGCTGGTGGCTCCGAGGTTGGAACCTGCGGAGCCGACCGGTCTCAGGTACGTGCCGCTTGGTGTCCGTGATCAATTGATTCGGTGGGCTCACACACTACCTTCTTCAGGTCATCCGGGGATTGCGAGGACAGTGCGGGGTCTTAGAGGGAAATACTGGTGGCCCACCTCAGCCAAGGACGTAAAGCTCTATGTCTCCTCCTGTTCGGTATGCGCCCAGAGTAAGGCTCCTAGGCACCTGCCTAGAGGGAAGTTACAGCCCCTCCCGGTTCCAGAACGGCCCTGGTCTCATCTATCGGTGGACTTTCTTACTGATCTTCCCCCATCTCAGGGGAACACTACCATTCTGGTCATTCTGGTCGTTTAAACGAGGTGTGTTATAGATTGGCAACTTCCCTCTTACTATCGCAATAACCCCTCGTTTCATGTATCTCCCCTCAGGCCTGTGGTAGCTGGTCCCCTTCAAGAAGGTGAGGTGCCGGAGGTCCCTCCGCCCGATCTGGACATGGCAGGGTCCCCGGCGTACACAGTATGAGCTATTCTGGACTCGAGACGCCGGGTGAGGGGCCTGCAGTACCTCGTGGACTGGGAGGGGTACGGTCCGGAGGGGAGGTGCAGGGTACCGGGGGGGGCTGGGGGGGGGGGGTCATTCGAGATCCTTCCCTCTCGAGGGTCTTGAGAGGAGCCGCGCGTCGGGGGGGGGGGGGGGGGGGGTACAACCCCTTGCAACTCCAGAGTATGTTTGGTCTTGTGTTTTAAGTTATTGTCCTGCTGGAAGGTGAATTTGTCTCCCAGTGTCTGTTGGAAACCAGACTGAAGCAGGTTTACCTCTATGCATTTTGCCTGTGCTTAGCTTTATTCCATGTATTTTTATCCTAAAAAACTCCCTAGTCCTTGCCGACTACAAGCCATAACATGATGCAGCCACCACCATGCTTGAAAATATGAAGAGTGGTACTCAGTGATGTGCTTAACCCCAAACAACACTTTGTATTCAGGACATAAAGTTCATTTCTTTGCAACATTTTTGGCAGTTTGACTTTAGTGCCTTATTGCAAACAGGATACGTGTTTTCGGAATATTTTTATTCTGTACAGGTATTGGAAAACCTCCCTGGTCTTTGTGGTTGTATCTGTGCTTGAAATTCACTGCTCATCTTAGGGATCTTACAGATAATTGTATGTGTGGGGTACAGAGATGAGGTAGTCATTCAAAAACCATGTTAAGCACTATTACTGCACACAGAGTTCATTCAACTTACGTGACTTGTTAAGCACATTTTTACTCCTGAACTTAATTAGGCATAACAAAGTTTTTTTAAACTTATTGACTCAATTAGATTTCAGCTTTTCATTTCCACTGACATTATGGGGTATTGTGTTAAGGCCAGTTTAGTCCTATTTTAAATTCAGGCTGTAACAACAATATGTGGAAAAATCAAACAGTGTGAATACTTTCTGAAGGCACTGTACATACACTTCATTATTATGCTTTTAACAAGGTAAAGCGTGAAGCTTTTGCTGTAAGACCTGCTTCCTAGTACCTGCGTCAAAACAGCTGATGTTCTGACTGCCCTTCAGGACAAACAGCACATCCATCACTTTGTCTTTGCTTGTATCCTCTATAGCCAAGAAATCATAAGTGGCTGTGATGGAGAGAAAGGAAGTACATTTTACATCTACAAACATTACATCTTGGGCTGTTTTCCCAGACACAGGTTAAGCCTGGTCCTATACTAAAAAGCTATTTCAATTTAACTCTTTAGAGACTTTTTACTTCAGGACAAAGCTTAATCAGTGTCTGGGAAACCGTCCCATAGTGAAAAAAAAGGTTCAGCGTTAAGACACCTATTAACTTGCCTTCTCAAGTATAATGTGTTACTGTATCTCTTCTTCACCTGCTTGAAGGAAGGTGCTGGTTCAGAAGGTGAGATATTGCGGCCGGACTGGACAGGGGATGATGAAAGAGAAGGTGAAGACGATGATGAGGCAGAGGGAGAGGAAGAAGACAGCCGTCCTCCAGTGGGTCAACTGCTAAGACCCAAACTCTTCTTGGTCGGAGCTGATGGTGCCGCCCCACCACCCTCAACCGCCTCCCTCTTCAGAGGGTCGGCTTCTGTTGGCTCCATCATCTCCTCAGCAATGCATCACTGCTCCAACAGACCTAAACATAGAGCAAATGTGGTCTAGGGGTTAGAGAAAAGGACACAAACCTGCACTGCCCTTATTTTTGACACAGTACCAAAGCTATTCAGGGCTGCCAGCCATCTCACTCCAAACCTTTTCAAGTTTTCCTCCAGAAAATTCTTAACAGAACAATAATATGCTTAACCCATGACCTAACACGCACTGTTTATATCCTGTGGCAGAATTCCAGTATTTCATTCTAGCTATTCACCCTGACTCCATATGGCTCTGGATTCAATCTGTAAACAATGAACTACTATATTTGACTAAATTACTAATCCATGTCAATATAGCGAGTTATTTTCGTGAGACGATCCATTGAACGCCTATGCATTGGTCAAGCTACCAAAACTCCTAGCTAGCTAGCTACCTGCTAAAAATTAACATTGGCATAGCTAATCTAGCCATAGTACGTTAGCTAGGTAACGTTACTGGCTACAACATGTATTCATTGGCATTCTCTCAGACAGTATTAGCTAGCTAGTGTCAGCTGTCACCATTCCTATTCCAGCTCATAAATAAAGAATTGTCTCATTTATTTCAATTAGCGGGTTGAATTAATTATTTATTCTACTTTAGATGCTACTTCTGTCCGTGTGTGTGTTTAATCAAGAAGTGTCAATACAACATCCTTCAACATCAAAACCACATTTGACAGGCCATATCGTGAAATGCACCCTGTGGGGGGCAATGGCAACCAGCTGCACCCGGTTCTCAGGGGAAATGGAAAGAGAGCCTGTCTTCTTCGTGTGGTTTATCGGCGGTTGGCATTCAACGGTATGGTGTGTTACCGCCACCTAATGTAATGAATATTTTAGACTACATCTAATGACGTTGTACTCAACATCATCTTTAAACTAATTTCCTGTATCCCCTTCTCCCGCATACTAGATCTCAGCCTCTCTCTTTCCCTCTGATATTGCTCACACTGTGTCAACACATGTTCCACGGTCTCTGTTTCCTGTTGGATGCTTTCCTATCACATTTAAGGTCTTGTTCAACTGGCTGTGTCACACCCTTAATCTTGTAAAAAAATAACCTCTCTTCTGTCCCTTCCCGTTGTTCTCCCCTCCCCAACTTTCCTCTGAACTTGAAATAAATGCCTGCCCTTAGTATCTCTATTCCAGTTGCTCCTACCATTTCTCCCCCATCACTGTCCATATCATGCTTTTTGCCTCTGCCTTGCTCATCAAAACTACCACATCCCCACTACTAAGTGCTTGTTTAGCCAGTACATCAACTGCCTCGTTCCCCTCCACTCCCACATGAGCTGGGACCCATGTAAATATTATCTGTATACCCATTTGTTTACTCCTGCCATGGGTTTGTAGCACCTCATAAAGCAGGTCTTGTCTGCTACGTGATATAAAGGACTGGAGACTCCTTAACACTGCACATGAATCAGAACAAATAACTACTCTTTCTGGCTTAACTTCCAACAGTATGGACATCATTTCTGCCCTATATACAGCCAGATGATCTGTAATACGTTTCCTGATTGCGAACCCACGTTCCTCCACTTGAAATACTGACCCAGTACATCCTGTCCTTGGATCTTTTGAATCATCTGTGTAAAAGGCCATAAATTCCTGATACACAGTATCCAGACATCTCTTAAACCAATCAGATGGATCAACACCCTCCGTATCTTACTGTAGTCTCTCCAACACTTCTGGATCAACTACTGGAGGCGGGAGTAGCCATGGTGGATTTACAGGAATCAGCACCGAACACCACAAAACACAGGGCTTTTAAAGGAAAATACAGCCAATCCCCAGCTACCTGTCTGATTAGCTAGCTTACTGCAGGTGTGTCTGATACAAAAAAAATACAAAAAAATGCTTCAGGGCCTGAGCTACAGGCAGCTAGATTTGGGTATGTCACTTTGGGCAAAAATTGAAAAAAAGAGGCAGATCCTGAGACGTAAGAACTACCAATAAATAAATTAATAAACAAAACAAAATCAAACACCTTTTCTGTATAAAACAAAATTAAACAGATCTGATCCCTACACAGGCTCAAGGGGAACCTGTTAGGGTCGGTCTTCCAATGCCAGTACCCCTTGTAAGTCTTCAGCTGTAAAATCCTTGAGTCACAAAAACTTTTCTGCTGTCCAGTTTCTTAGATTTCTTTGAGACTTGTGCCGTACAGTTTCTAACTGTGGCAATGAACGCCACAAAATCCACCTTTTTAACACACAGCGTATCTTTTGACTGGCTTAAAGGTGAACTGTGCCAAAGATTATGGATATAGCCTATGTCGTGTTCAAAACAACTGGGAACTCTAAAAGCAATTTGCTTGGGTTGGGAAAAATCGATTTGAAAGGCCGTCCAACTCAGAATTCCAACTCGGGAACTCGGGCCTCTTTCTAGAGGTCCGACTTTCCGACCTGAAGATCACTGATTTCATGATTTGACCTTTATTTTTCAGAATTCCCAGTTGTTTTGAACGCAACAATACTGATAAAATAGCCTACATGTCTCTCTGCCCTAACAATGGGAGTCCTTGTCACTACGGTCTGTTTAGGTCCCGCTTATCCTTTCTTGGGATTGGTTGTTGTGGAAAAATTCTTGCACGGGGAAACTCAAAGTCAATGTTAATGTCCTTGCCCAAGCAAGGGGGAGTGATGATCGGAGAGGCAACGTTCTTGGTGGAAATCTTAAAGTTGAAATTAGAAACAACCAACCTAAAGCTATTAATATACCTAGCAAGCTAATGTAGCAAGCTAGCAACAGTTACACATACTAGCTGGCTAGCTAGTTTTATATTTTGGTAATTTATTCCAATCAATTTCATAATAAAAAGTAAAAAAATGTTTATGAAGCTAGCTCCGAGACTAAGCCAATTTTCCAACTCTAAAATCAATGCCATACATACAGTTGAAGTCGGAAGTTTACATCCACTTAGGTTGGAGTCATTAAAGCTAGTTTTTCAACAACTCAACAAAACAACAACAAAAAATTATTTTTAACAAACTATAGTTTTGGCAAAACAGTTAGGACATCTACTTTGTGCATGACACAAGTAATTTTTCCAACAATTGTTTACAGACAGATTATTTCACTTATAATTCACTGTATCACAGTTTCAATGAGTCAGAAGTTTACATACACTAAGTTGACTGTGCCTTTAAACTGCTTGGAAATTTTCAGAAAATGATGTCATGGCTTTAGAAGCTTCTGATAGACTAATTGACATCATTTGAGTCAATTTGAGGTGTACCTGTGGATGTATTTCAAGGCCTACCTTCAAACTCAGTCCATCTTTGCTTGACATCATGGGAAAATTAAAAGAAATCAGGCAAGACCTCTGAAAAAAAATTGTAGACCTCCACAAGTCTGGTTCATCCTTGGGAGCAATTTCCAAACACCTGAAGGTACCACGTTCATCTGTACAAACAATAGTACGCAGGTATAAACACCATGGGACCACGCAACCGTCATACAGCTCAGGAGGGAGACGCGTCCGGTCTCCTAGAGATTAACGTACTTTTATACGAAAAGTGCAAATCAATCCCAGAACAACAGCAAAGGACCTTGTGAAGATGCTGGTGGAAACTGGTACAAAAGTATCTATATCCACAGTAAAACGAGTCCTATATCGACAAAACCTGAAAGGTCGCTCAGCAAGGAAGAAGCCACTGCTCCAAAAGCGACATAAAAAAAGCCAGATTACGGTTTTCAACTGCACATGGGGACAAAGCTCGTACTTTTTGGAGAAATGTCCTCTGGTAAATAAAACAAAAATAGAACTGTTTGGCCATAATGGCCATCGTTATGTTTGGAGGAAAAAGGGGGAGGCTTGCAAGCAGTAGAACACCATCCTAACTGTGAAGCACGGGTGTGGCAGCATCATGTTGTGGGGGTGCTTGCTGCAGGAGGGACTTGTGCACTTCACAAAATAGATGGCATCATGAGGCAAGAAAATTATGTAGATATATTGAAGCAACATCTCAAGACATCAGTCAAGTTAAAGCTTGGTCGCAAATGGGTCTTCCAAATGAGCAATGACCCCAAGCATACTTCCAAAGTTGTGGCAAAATGGCTTAAGGAAAACAAAGTCAAGGTATTGGAGTGGCCATCACAAAGCCCTGACCTCAATCCTATAGAAAACTTGTGGGCAGAACCGAAAAAGCGTGTGTGAGCAAGGAGGCCTACAAACCTGACCCAATTACACCAGCTCTGTCAGGAGGAATGGGCCAAAATTCACCCAAATTATTGTGAGAAGCTTGTGGAAGGCTACCCGTAACATTGGACCTAAGTTATAGAATTTAAAGGCAATGCTACCAAATACTAATTGAGTGTATGTAAACTTCTGACCCACTGGGAATGTGATGAAAGAAATAAAAGCTGAAATAAATCACTCTCTACTATTATTCTGACATTTCACATTCTTAAAATAAAGTGGTGGTCCTAACTGACCTTCCACAGGGAATTTTTACTCTGATTAAACGTCAGGAATGTTGAAAAACTGAGTTTAAATGTATTTGGCTAAGGCGTATGTAAACTTCCGACTTCAACTGTAGATATATATATATATATTTTAGCAAACTAGCATCATAAATTTGTCTAATGTGCCAAAAATTAAGCTGTGTTGATTGTGACACAATTGTGGGTCACATCAACCCCACAAGTGATCAAAGTTCTTCACTCGCTCCTTCAAGCTAAATCGAGGACCGATGGGGCAACGTTCGTGAATTGGACGGTTTCGGTTTCGACTGGGATTTCCCCAAATGAAAGTGGCTATTGCTAGGGCTGAAAGGGTCAAACTCTTATCTGCCCTCTCATTGGCTAGAATGATCCCACTTGATGTTGCCTCCTCCTGACGGCCTTCCATTTTTAGAGCGGCCCCTTGGTGTCTGGTCAATATAATCAAAGAAAGTACATTATGAGGCTAAAATTGCTTCTCCATTAGAAATCACCGATCACACTTGTAGGCGATGTCATGCCGACGTTGGCTAGCAAAGCTCATGCCATCGGCTCGAACAGTCGTCTCGTGCCAAGCTGTGTATGTGTAGGCTGTCAAATCAAAGGCACACCTTTGATATAAAGTTGTTTTTGACAAAAATGAATACCTTTCAGTTTGTCACTTTCACAAGGTTTGAGTAATAACATGTTCAACTACTTAAAACATGGGCTCAAATGTAGGTTGTTCCTTTTTTAGATGATACATTTTAATTCTCATTCACTTTTCAAAGCCCGACCTGGTCTGTTTCGCAAGCGTTCACGGAAGTCTTGCGATGTTGTGCCTCTGGGTTTAGAGACTGTGATATAATGGATCATCTGTGATGATAATGGAGAATTCAAGGCAGCTGGGAAATCTGAACAAAACTAGGTCAAATCATGATGACAAGTGATCTTCAGGTCAGAAATCCGACGTTCAAAACAGCTCCGACTGGGATTAATATTTTATGGAATGCACTGAAATCAGAAATTAGAGATTTCTGAGTTCGCAGCAGTTTCGAACAGAGAACCACAGTATGACTCATAATACCCATAAAACCTAGAGGTCAAACAAGGAAATGGTGCCAATTTCATTAAATTGACAATTCTGTAAAAAGGTGCAAGTTTTAAATTGACATAATACCTGTTAGCAAAGGTGTCAACTGGAGATTACGTGCTGGAGCTTGCAGGGATGTGTTGTCTTGAGTCTGAGAGTAAATAGAGCCACATATATTAATAAAAGTCACCTTGTCCAAGAGAGATTTACATTGTTATCTAAACGTCATGCCAGGGAAAGCCTACACGAAACACAGCTCTTATTTTAAGTGTTTCTAAAATGTCCTATGTGGAAAAATGAATGGTGGATAAACGATTGGGACCATTTCCCTCCTTGACTGTGATGAGTGATGAGTGTGTGATGAGTGCTGCGCCCTCTCATTGAGTAACTCAAGTTGAAGGCCGACTGGGATACTGCAGGCTGTTAAAGGACAATACATCTGGTGTATTATAAGCAATTATTGGTACCAAGATTGTCTTCGAAACATTGTTTTATTCACGCGAAGAGTGCAATTTTTACATTCAGATCCTGTTTTCTGCTAACAACGCCTGCAGTACCGCGGTCGGCCTTGAACTTCCGTGGACTCAATGAGAGGGGGCAGCACTGAGCTATACTATGGGAGGCTGTCGTTCTTCCCTTGCGGGAAGGAAGACGACAAGTTTAGGTCTAAAACAAGCCCATAGAAATGCATTGGTTTTATTTTGGACACATTTAGGCGAGAGTGATACCTCTCGTTTCACCTCTTCCTCTCTGGTTATGTAGGTGAAATGAGCTTACTTGCGTTCAAGTAGTTATGATTGGTTAGTTCTCTTACCAACCGACACTCCAATTGGCAAATTCTAGCATATGGGCGTGTTTTCAATAATACAAGGTGTCGTCATTTCCTCAACTGCGAAAGAGGGGCCTGGCGAGATCGTTGAAGAAGCCTGTCCAAAGAGTAAACATATTTCCTCAATAATATAGGATACACCTCCATAGACTGGGTTATCGTCTGTGTTGTGTGGAGAAGCTTTAAACAATTTACCCACAACAATGTCGGCCCAAGCTCAAATGAGAGCTTTGCTCGATCAACTAATGGGGACTGCGAGGGACGGTGAGTAGCAAAAAGGCGGTGGCTAGCTTGTTAGCGTGCTAGCTAAAAGATGGAGCCAGTGTGGCTTGCAGTTAGCCTAGCAAACTAGTTTTTGTGTCGTGTGTCAGATGGGCATACCTTTAATGAATGGCGTACAAGAGGACGTTTGTGTGACACAAAAGGAGCTCATTCATGATTTGACCCCGGCCTAGTTGTTGTTTCACGATTTAATGTTTGTATCCATAGCTAATGACGTCCACTTCGCCATTAATCGTTGATAGACCAGCCGTCTAGATCAGTGATTCTCAACTACTGTGGGCCTCAGAGTTTAAGGGGTCCCTGAAAAATCGGGGATAAAACTCATGTTATAGCTACATTTTCATAATATTTTCTATTAACTTAAGAATTTTAAGTTATTAGAACTTGCCATGTAACTCTGGTTTTTAGAATATTATGGGTAGTTAAACATTTTTACACTATGGGACTATTACACAATGTTATATGCATGTGTGAAAAAAAGTATATTTCTACGTTAGTATTAAGCAGTTTGTTGTGCTATGGTGTAATGGATCATGATAAATGGATATCAAAACTGTTGGGAAAATTGACGTTTGAAGATGAGACCACCTAATACCCCCATCAACAAGGTTATACACACAACCCTTAATGACAGAAGCAAATGCAACATCCTACAGTGCTTGCAGCTCTAGCTCCACCACAATGCCTGTGAATGTGGGTTAAAATGGCAAATAATCTAAAGCATAAAACAATGTTTAACAAGACATGATCACTAGAAGTAAATATGAAGTATGAGTGTGATCTAAGAGATGTTTTAGATGCTGGACTTTAACCTTTGGTGTTTTACAAACACACTATATTAATTATATTATAAATAAGAATACATCATGTTGGAAATACAAAAAAAGCTGATGCAAATAGTAAACTCATTTTTTGAAAGTAGAACTACCACAATATTTGTGTTCATTGACAGGAGCTTAAAACAGTCATACCTTGCACGGTATCTACTATATTGTGTAGCATTTGTAGAAGCACCACTTCCATAGTAAATGACGTATCTGGCTACAAGGATACAAACATTAAAAACATAACAGCCGCCATTTAGTAAGGATGTCATGTCTACAATGGTAACGTAAAGTCGGATAAACTGACTTCAATCCATGGTTCTTCTTTGGGCTTAATCAGACTAACAAAGTGAGTTTGTCGAGTGGGGTTGTGTGTGAGTGTTGAGATGAATTCAAATTTTTCCCGACATATGTTGCATACAAATTGAACAATTGTGGCCCCTTTATTTTATTCATAAAGGTTCAGTGTATCTTTGCCAGCCAACTTCAATCTGCAAAGGAGTTGCAGAAAAGCCTCATGTTCATCGAGCCGTGAGTCACATGATTTTTAAAGCTGTTATGAACAATAGTAATCCAAACAATTGTTTGCTTTCCGGAAGTTGTTGTACTTTTTTTTTTAGCATCACAACAAGGATATAAAATTCTTCAATGACTCTTTGAATTACAATTTGGAAGTAGTACATGCAGCCTGAACTAAGACATTGTCTGGTTGCACTGAAGGCCAAGGAGCTTTAGACGTCTATTGTCAAGCAAGACATCTATTATCAAGCAATACAATCTGACTTGTGTGTCATTCATATCAACTTCCTTACTACAGGTATGGGCAAGAAAACAGTTCCCATTTTATACTTTTCTACCGTGGGTTTAAAATTCTGCAGCTGAGGTCTTGAAGATGCAGATGGGTACAGTATATGTTGCAGCTCGCAGTGTGTATAAAACTACAATTTTTTTCCCTTCTTGGTTTTATTATTTACTATGTTGCATTTGTGCCAAGGACTTGGTTGGCGCCAACTATAGGCTAAGCCAAAATCTTTTTTTTAGGGGCCTTTTGTTTTGTTGAAGTTAGAAGATCTAGCTGACACAGTAACAGCTGTTACAGTGACACAGGCAGCCCATTTAAGCTGAATGACAATGCCATGAGACCAAGGTAGCCTGATGAACCTGTCCATGTCAATCATAACACCCATACAGTAAGCTTACTATCATGTTGTTTTTCTATAGGCCAACATTCTTTAGTTGAACAAGTGCTTTCAGAAAGACAGGAGAGTGGAAAGTCATTCTGAGTCTTAGCCAAACGTAGGCCTATATTATTACATTATTCATGTAGTTTCGAGGCTCTGGTAAGGTAAGCCTCCAATTCACAGCAGAAAATACATCAAGCCATTAGGGACACGCCACGCAGGCCCCAAGTGGATGTTGTGAATACTGTCCAAAGGCACACATTCTGTCAGTATGATACATTGTAGCTCAATGTATCTGTTCATATCACCCCAATAAGGAGAATCCCAAGATACAATTGTAAAAATTGTCAAGTCTATGCCCCTTTACCCTAATATGGGCACACATAGTTATGCTAAAGCATTGGATACCTCGCTCTAGTGGATGAGTATGTGAGGTCTTTCTAACTGTTGGTTTTGTACTGTTTCAGGGGATGAGACGCGGCAGAGGGTCAAATTCACTGATGAGAGGGTCTGCAAAAGCCATCTCCTGAACTGCTGTCCCCACGACATCCTCTCCGGAACTGTAAGTAGACTAAGCGCACTCTTCTTCCATTGTGTCTCCTCCAGACAGGGTCGGCGGAATACGTTTTGACAAGGGGTGCAGGGAATAACTATTTCTTTTAAAGCCTTGTTTAGCTATTTTTCTGCTTATAATTTCTTACATTTGGTAGGCTATTTGTTAGTGAACTTGTCTTGTTGCGCTAGTATACTAAATAAAGCCTTGCTAACCAGAATAATGTCCTACATCGATAGAATGAAAGAATGCATCATCAATAATCTAGTTTTCAATCAAGTTTTCTCATGCATTTCTGCTTCTTTTAATGATTTTTTATTTTTTTCCCCCTTTATTTAACCAGGCAAGTCAGTTAAGAACAAATTCTTATTTTCAATGACGGCCTAGGAACAGTGGGTTAACTTAACTGCCTGTTCAGGGGCAGAACGACAGATTTGTACCTTGTCAGCTCGGGGGTTTGAACTTACAACCTTCCGGTTACTAGTCCAACGCTCTAACCACTAGGCTACCCTGCCGCCCCTTCTCTTGTGGAAGCGGGGACATTTAGGGCCCGGAAGATTTAGGTGCCATCAGAAAGTATTCACGCCCCTCTACTTTTTCCACATTTTGTTGTGTTGCAGTCTGAATTTAATGAATTAAATTTAGATTTTGTGTCACTGGCCTACACACAATACTCCATAATGTCAAAGTGGATTTATGTTTTTAGAATATTTTACAAATGATTTAAAAATGACAAGCGGATATGTCTAAAGTCGAATAAATATTCAATCCCTTTGTTATGGCAAGCCTAAGTAAGTTAAGGAGTAAACATGTGCTTAACAAGTGATACAATAAGTTGCATCGACTCTGTGTTCAATAATAGTGTTTAACATGACTTTTGAATGACTACCTCATCTCAGTACTCCACACATACAATTTATATGTAACGTCCCTCAGTCAAGCAGTGAATGTCAAACACAGATTCAACCATAAAGATCAGGGAGGTTTTACAATGCCTCTCAAAGAAGGGCAACAATTTTAATCTAAGATTGCGGCGCAGTAGTACGTGTATCTGTCTTTGTCTTATCCTGTGTAAATAGCCAGTCTTTTTTTGTATATATCTTAATCTCACTTCTATCTACAAACTAAATATATTTTCCTGCAACCCGCCTCACCCAATGCGGTTCGGCTCTGCTATTTTTGTTCCTTATAACTGGAACTTCCATCAGGAGCTAACTAGCTACTAATCTTCGTTAGCCACGGCTAGCTGTCCTCGCCTCTTTTCCCTGGAATCAGCCAGCCTTAGCTCGGACAATCACCTGCCAGTCTGCACAGCGCGATATCAACCCAGAGCATATCGGACTGCTTCTCTCTACCATATCACTGGATTCCTGCTGCTCTGGTTTATTACACTAGATCAATACTCCTAGCTAGCTGAAAACGAGTGGCTACTGTTAGCTAACGCATCTGTCCCTAAGCAAGCACCAGCTAGCCTCGAGCGAGGCCCGTAGACCAACTTATTCTAGGTCTACAATTACCTTCTTTGCCAATTGTCCTGGACCCTTTATTGTCGACACGGAGGCCTGCTGATCCATCACGACTCCATGCCGACGAGATTGCCCGATGTGGTCTCAACAGGCTATTCTGTTACGATATCGCTGCAGAACCATCTACGTGCCCCGGCCTGTCAGCTTTTTCTGAATGCTGTGTCTCCGGCTCGCCCAGTGTAGTTGTGAATACACTGTACAGCACCCTGTCTCACCTATTGCTATTCTTGACCCTATGATCACTCGGGTACACAGCTGATTCCCCCTGGACTGTTTCAATAACACGGTAACTCATTTTATTTACCTGTTGGCCCCAACCCCCGAACTCAGGTCCTGTATGTATCTAACCGACCCGCTCTGCCCTTTCTTTGCCATTTATCTGTTGTTGTCTTAGCTCTCCTGATCAACACCTGTGATTGCTTTATGCCTCTAATGTCAATATGCCTTGTCTACTGCTGTCTTGGCTAGTTTTTATTGCTTTATTTCACTGTAGCGCCCTCGGTCCCACCCAAATTTCCTTAGATGCTCTTTCGTCACACCCCACACACATGCGGGGACCTCATCTACGTTAATTGATGCCTCCGGAGGCAAAACCTCATCACGCAACGTATAGGTTTACCTCCACTGTACTCACATCCTACCATTTCCTTGTCTATACATTATGCCTTGAATCTATTCCACCACACCCAGAAATCGTCTCCTTTTATTCTGTCCCCAACGCACTAGACAACCAGTTCTTATAGCCTTTAGCCGTTTCCCTATTCTACTCCTCCTCTGTTCCTCTGGTGATGTAGAGGTTAACCCAAGCCCTGTAGCCCCCAGTTCCACTCCTATACCCTAGGCACTGTCATTTGTTGACTTCTGTAACTGTAAAAACCTTGGTTTCATGTATGTTAACATTAGAAGTCTCCTCCCTAAGTTAATTATTTTCACTGCTTTTGCACACTCTGCCAAAACCCTGATGTCCTAGCCGTGTCTGAATCCTGGCCTAGGAAGGCCACCAACAATTCAGAAATTTCCATCCCCATCTATAACAATTTCAACCAAGATAGAACTGCCAAAGGGGATGGAGTAAGCCTGCGGAGTTCTGTCATGCTATCCAGGTCTGTGCCCAAATCATTTGAGGTTACACTTTTAAAAATACACCTTTCCAGAAATAAGTCTCCCACTGTTGCCGCTTGTTATAGACCCCCCCGGCTGCGCCCTGGACACCATATGTGAATTGATTGCCCCCCATCTATCTTCAGAGTTCGTACTGTTAGGTGACCTAAACTGGGATATCCTTAACACCCCGGCCATCCTACAATCTAAGCTAGATGCTCTCAATCTAACCCAAATTATCAAGGAACCTATCAGGTACAAATCCGTAACCATGGGCACCCTCAAAGATCATCCTGACCAACCTGCCCTCTAAATACACCTCTGCTGTCTTCAACCAGGATCTCAGCAATCACTGCCACATTGCCTGCATCCGTAATGGGTCCGCGGTCAAACGATCACCCCTCATCACAGTCAAATGATCCCTAAAACACTTCAACGAGCAGGCCTTTCTAATCGACCTGGCCTGGGTATCCTGGAAGGATATTGACATCATTCCGTCAGTAGAGGATGCCTGGTTATTCTTAAAGTGCTTTCCTCACCATCTTAAATAAGCATGCCCCATTAAAAAAAATTAGAACCAGGAACAGATATAGCCCTTGGTTCACTCCAGACCTGACTGCCCTTGACCAGCACAAAAACATCCTGTGGCGCACTGCATTGGCATCAAATAGCCCCCACGATATTTAACTTTTCAGGTAAGTTAGGAACCAATATACACAGGCAGTTAGGAAAACAAAGGCTAGCTTTTTCAAACAGAAATTTGCTTCCTATAGCACAAACTCCAAAAAGTTCTGGGACACTGTAAAGTCCATGGAGAATAAGAGCACCTCCTCCCAGCTGCCCTCTGCACTGAGGCTTGGAAACACTGTCACCACTGAAATCTACGATAATCGAGAATTTCAATAAGCATTTTTCTACGGCTGGCCATGCTTTCCACCTGGCTACCCCTAACCCGGTCAACAGCTCTGCACTCCTCACAGTAACTTGCCCAAGCCTTCCCCATTTCTCCTTCACCCAAATCCAGATTGCTGATGTTCTGAAAGAGCTGCCAAATCTGGACCCCTACAAATCAACAGAGCTAGACAATCTGGACCCTCTTTCTAAAATAATCCGCCACAATTGTTGCAACCCCTATTACTAGCCTGTTCAACCTCTTTTCGTATTGTCTGAGATCCCCAAAGATTGGAAAGCTGCTGCGGTCATCCCCCTCTTCAATGGGGGAGGCACTCTAGACCCAAACTGTTACAGACTTATATATATCCTACCCTGCCTTTCTAAGGTCTTTGAAAGCCAAGTTAACAAACAGATCACCTACCATTTCGAATCCCACGTACCTTCTCCGCTATGCAATCTGGTTTCCAAGCTGGACATGGGTGCACCTCAGCCACGCTCAAGGTCCTAAACGATATCATAACAGCCATCGACAAAAGACAATACGGTGTAGCCGTATTCATTGACCTGGCCAAGGCTTTCGATTCTGTCAATCACCACATTCTTATCGGCAGACTCAACAGCCTTGGTTTCTCAAATGTCTTCCTCGTCTGGTTCACCAACTACTTCTCAGATAGTTCAGTATGTCAAATCGGAGGGACCTGTTGTCGAGACCTCTGGCAGTCTCTATGGAGGTGTCACAGGGTTCAATTCTCGGGCCGACTCTCTTCGCTGTATACATCAATGATGTCGCTCTTGCGGCTGTTTTTTCTCTGCTCCACCTCTAAGCAGATGACACCATTCTGTAAACTTCTGGCCCTTCTTTGGGCACTGTTTACAAACTTCCCAACGGGCTTCAATGCCATACAACAGTCCTTCCGTGGCCTCCAACTGCTCTTAAACGCAAGTAAAACTAAATGCATGCTCTTCAACCGATCGCTGCCCGCACCCGCCCGCCTACCATCACTACTCTGGATGGTTCTGACTTAGAATATGTGGACAACTGCAAATAGTGGGGCAAAAAAGTATTTAATCAGTCACCAAGTGTGCAAGTTCTCCCACTTAAAAAGATGAGAGGCCTGTAATTTTCGTAGGTACACTTCAACTATGACAGACAAAATGAGGGGGAAAAATCCAGAAAACACATTGTAGGATTTTTTATGAATTTATTTGCAAATTATGGTGGAGAATAAGTATTTGGTCACCTACAAACAAGCAAGATTTCTGGCTCTCACAGACCTGTAACTGCTTCTTTAAGAGGCTCCTCTGTCCTCCACTCGTTACCTGTATTAATGGTACCTGTTTGAACATGTTATCAGTATAAAAGACACTTGTCCACAACCTCAAACAGTCACACTCCAAACTGCACTATGGCCAAGACCAAAGAGCTGTCAAAGGACACCAGAAACAAAATTGTAGACCTGCACCAGGCTGCAATAAGTAAGCAGCTTGGTTTGAAGAAATCAACTGTGGGAGAAATTATTAGGAAATGGAAGACATACAAGACCACTGATAATCTCCCTCGATCTGGGGCTCTACGCAAGATCTCACCCCGTGGGGTCAAAATGATCACAAGAACGGTGAGCAAAAATCCCAGAACCACACGGGGGGACCTAGTGAATGACCTGTAGAGAGCTGGGACCAAAGTAACAAAGCCTACCATCAGTAACACACTACGCCGCCAGGGACTCAAATCCTGCAGTGCCAGACGTGTCCCCCTGCTTAAGCCAGTACATGTCCAGGCCCGTCTGAAGTTTGCTAGAGAGCATTTGGATGATCCAGAAGAAGATTGGGAGAATGTCATATGGTCAGATGAAACCAAAATATAACTTTTTGGTAAAAACTCAACTCGTCATGTTTGGAGGACAAAGAATGCTGAGTTGCATCCAAAGAACACCATACCTACTGTGAAGCATGGGGGTGGAAACATCATGCTTTGGGGCTGTTTTTCTGCAAAGGGACCAGGACGACTGGTCCGTGTAAAGGAAAGAATGAATGGGACCATGTATCGTGAGATTTTGATTGAAAACCTCCTTCCATCAACAAGGGCATTGAAGATGAAACGTGGCCGGGTCTTTCAGCACGACAATGATCCCAAACACACCGCCCGGGCAATGAAGGAGTGGTTTCGTAAGAAGCATTTCAAGGTCCTGGAGTGGCCTAGCCAGTCTCCAGATCTCAACCCCATAGCAAATATTTGGAGGGAGTTGAAAGTCCGTGTTGGCCAGCAACAGCCCCAAAACATCACTGCTCTAGAGGAGATCTGCATGGAGGAATGGGCCAAAATACCAGCAACAATGTGTGTGAACCTTGTAAAGACTTACAGAAAACGTTTGACCTCTGTCATTGCCAACTAAGGGTATATAACAAAGTATTGAGAAACTTTTGCTATTGACCAAATACTTATTTTCAACCATAATTTGCAAATAAATTCATAAAAAATCCTACAATGTGATTTTATGGATTTTTTTCTTATCATTTTCTTTGTCATAGTTGAAATGTACCTATGATGAAAATTACAGGCCTCATCTTTTTAAGTGGGAGAACTTGCACAATTGGTGGCTGACTAAATACTTTTTTGCCCCACTACCTAAGTGTCTGGTTAAACTGTAAACTCTCCTTCCAGACTCACACTGAGCATCTCCAATCCAAATTAAGTCTAGAATCGGCTTCCTATTTCTCAACAAAGCATCCTTCACTCATGCTGCCAAACATACCCTCGTAAAACTGACTATCCTAACAATCCTCGACTTCGGCGACGTCATTTACAAAATAGCCTCCAACGCTCTACTCAGACTGCATCCAGTTTGCTATCACAGTGCCATCCGTTTCGTCACCAAAGCCCCATATACTACCCACCACTGCGACCTTTATGCTCTTGTTGGCTGGCCCTCGCTTCATATTCGTCGCGAAACCCACTGGCTCCAATTCATCATAAGTCTTTGCTAGGTAAAGCCCCGCCTTATCTCAGCTCTCTGTTCACCATATCAGCAGCACCCACCTGTAGCACGCGCTCCAGCAGGTATATTTCACTGGTCATCCCCAAAGCCAATTCCTCCTTCGGCCGCCTTTCCTTCCAGTTCTCTGCTGCCAATGACTGGCACGAACTGCAGAAATCACTGAAGCTGGAGACTCATATCTCCCTCACTAACTTTAAGCATCAGCTATCAGAGCAGCTTACAGATCATTGCACCTGTACATTGCCCATCTGTAATTATTTTATTTTATTAATAAATGTTTTCTTCTCCTTTGCACCCCAGTATCTCTACTTGCACATCCATCTTCTGCACATCTATCACTCCAGTGTTTATTTGCTGAGTTGTAATTATTTCGCCACTAAGGCCTATTTATTGCCTTGCCTCCCTAATCTTACTTCATTTGCACACACTTTATATAGACTTTTCTATTGTGTTATTGACTGTATTTTTGTTTATTCCATGTGTAACTCTGTTTCACACTGCTTTGCATTATCTTGGCCACGTCGCAGTTGTAAATGAGAACTTGTTCTTAACTGGCTTACCTGGTTAAATAAAGGTAAAAATGTAATCTATTGGTAGATGGGTAATAAAAAACAACATAGGGCTGGGTGATATATCAATAATTATCGAGGTAATGAATTCCCTCTAACTAAATAAAAAGGTTTAGATTCATTTTAGATCATGTCGATATAGAATAATTAGGTACAGCAGTCCATTTCACCTCTGTGACACAGCTAGGAACGTGTGGAGAAGTGACACTATGCACGTGGAGAGGTACACGCCCACTAAAAAAACTTAGCACCTCGAGGGATAGAGTAGCCACTATTAACCTTGAAAAATGAGTGATGTAGGTGAAAACAGTGGCAGTAATAGCCATGGAGGAGCAGCTTCCAACGAATAAATTATTGATAAAGGGTTAAAATGTTTCAGTAATTTTGTTTTTGCTTTTTGAAGTCCGACAAAGAGCAGAGCAATGTTCGATGCAAATTTTTCACCGTCTGAAGCAAAATCACTCTTTGGAACATGCAGGAAGTTTGAGTTTGTGTCACGGTATTGATCAACGCCCCTCAAGCACCAGCCAATCTAGTGATGTTTGCCCGACTCAGTCAACACTGACATCGTTTATGCCCTACAAGCAAACATTGAAAAGACAGACCTCACAAATGCTATTATGCATTGCATTGCTAAGGACATGCTACCAATTAGCACAGTCGAAAATGACGGTTTCAAGAGGCTTATCAATTTAATTTACCCCAGGTACGTGGTCCCTGGCCGCAAACATTTCTCTCACACTGCACTGCCTAAACTCTACGCCGAGTGTAGGGAAAGAGTTGAGGAACAGCTCGACAGATTTTACGTTTTTCTACTCCTAGAGCCTTATATTAGCCTCACTATCTGCTATTTTAACAAAGAGTGGAGTCTTCAAAATAAATGCCATCAAACATCATACTTTCCCGACAACCAAACGGCTTAAGCTATAGCACTGACGCACGCTCTCACCTCCTGGGGACTCAGTCAAGACAGACAGGTCTGCATTACAACAAATAGGGGTGTGAACGTGGTGAAGGCCGCTCAAATCAACAAATGGACCCGAATGCAATGTTTTGGACGTTGTCTGCACTTGGCCAATGGTAAGTAACCTTGTCAATTGTGTATATTTGAAGTGGTTGGTAAGATGAAACTAAATGAATTTTTTTTTCATCAACTGATTAAGTCAAATATTACATTTGTACATAACTAAAGAGAGAATTGTGATTTTTTTTAAACATTTTTATTAAAATCTTTTGATTTCTCTTAGAGAGTGGTTAGAGACAAACGGGTAGATCGAGCAATTGGAGTGTGTAAGAAAGTGGTAGGTGCCTTTTCCTATTTGTGGAAAAAGAACAGAGACCTGGCAGTTGCTCAAAGGAACGCAACCTACCCCAGCAAAAGTTGGTGACAGTCACCTATCAGGTGGGGATCACGTCAAAAGATGGTGCAAAGGGTACTGGAGCAGGAGAAAGCCATTTCACAGGTCTTGTCCAGTGACCAGGCACTTAACTCCCACCTATACAGGTACAGATGATCTTGAGTCCATCATCAACCAGGCATTGACCCCATTCCTAGAATTCACAAATGCTCTGTCTGATGAGTCTTTATGTCAGTGTGTCTTACCTGAAGCTGGAACTACACCTGTTCAGTACAGACGTCATGAAACAGAGCTCACCCAAATCATCAAAACAATAGTCATGGACTATCTGAATGAGAAATATGAATACCTAGCCACAGATGACCTCCTGGACATAACCTTGTTAGTCGACCCTCTGTTTAAATCAACACGAGCAAGAACTGTCACACAGATAGTCAATGAGGGACATGAAAACCTAAGCCCAGCACAGGGAGATGTTGCTGCTGCTTCACCACAACTGCCAGCTAAAAAGAGTCTCTGGGCATTTTTTTTTTCAAAAAGCCATGCTCCACTACCACAGGTCTTACTGAAATCCAGTTGGTGGAAAAGGACCTCAGCTAACTCAGCTGCAAACTTCAGTCTACTGATGCTGACCGTGAAACCAATCCTCTGGACTGGTGGACAATCCACCCCAAAAACTTTCCAAAGTCAGCCACCTGGCAAAGCGCTACCTGTTCATTCCTGCGACCAGCTCCCCTTCAGTGTTTTTAGCACAGGTGACAACATGGTGACCTGCCATAGGGCAGCTTTAAAGCCAGAGACCGTAGACAGACTTGTCTTTCTTGCTTGTAAGACAGCAACTACCCCAACTTCAACTGTGATGTGCCATTAGGCTAACAGTTATAATGCATATTGACTTGCACAATTAGTTTTTTATTTCTTGTTCATAACTTGTAAGGCTTTATAGCTTTACAACAACAAAAAGTGGAGTTAATATTATTTGTGAGTTCTACTTCTGACAATAAATAAGAAACATTAATCCTTAGGTTTGTTCAGGCATGCTTGAGTCTGGCGCAGACATGCACCTTTTTATACATTATTTGATTAATATTGTGGTAATTGATTTGCCATATCGCCCAGCCCTAGGTTAAGTTATTAATTACACTTTGGATGGTGTCTCAATACACCCAGTCACTAAATAGATACAGGAAGGAAACTGCTCAGGGATTTCACCATGGGACCAATTGTGACTTTAAAACAGAGTTTAATGGCTGTGATAGGATGGATCAACATTGTAGATACTCCACAATACTAACCTAAATGACAGAGTGAAAAGGAAGTCTGTACAGAATACAAATATTCCAAAGCATGCATCCTCTTTGCAGTAAGGCACTAAAGTAAAACTGCAAAAGAAATTGGCTAAGAAATTATGGCTGACCCCAATTAGTCAACTGGTCGATAGGCTGTTGGTCGACCAATATTGTTATTTTTGTCAAGCAGTATCAAATATATGTATCTCTATACGCACATCTATACACACTTCCCCATTACATATAGTACATTCGGAAAGTATTCAGACCCGTGACTTTTTCCACATTTTGGTACGTTAATGCTTTATTCTAAAATTGATTCAATAGTTTTTTTCCCTCCCCTTAATAACAAAGCAAAAACAGGTTTTCAACAAAGTTCAGTTTATTTTTTTAGGTATTCCGATGCTTTACTCCAAGCTGTAAACATCTAGTGCTATTTTGAGTCTCATAGCAGTACTGAGTACCCATGTAAGGTATTTGTTTATTTTTAATACATTTGCAAAAATGTCAACCTGTTTTCGCTTTGTCATTATGGGGTATTGTGTGTAGATTTGAGGGGAAAGGGTCTGAATACTTAAGTGAATGTAATATTTCACATAACAAAATGTGGAAAAAGTAATGGTCTGAATACTTTCCAAATGCACTGTGTTTGGAAAAATACACATTGGCTGCATCATGTTATGCTTGTCATTGTCAAGGTCCTAGGGAGTTTTTAAGATGAAAAGAAATGGAAGAGCTAAGCATAGGCAAAATCCTAAAGGAAAACCTGGTTGTCTGCTTTCCAACAGACACTGGGAGACATTCACCTTTCACCAGGACAATAACCTAAAATGACGCCAAATGTGCACTGGAGTTGCTTATCAAGACCACATTGGGTGGCCTAGTTAGAGTTTTGAATTTGAAAAACATGTTTTCACTTTGCGATGGGGTTTTGTGTGTAGATTGGTGAGGTTTTTGAATTCCATCTGTAACACAAAATATGGATAAAGTCGAGGGGTATGAATAGTTTCTGAAGGCATTGTACATACAAAATGATTGAATGTCAACAGTTTGACCAGTTTTAAAGAAATGAAAAGCTGTGAAAACGATCCACCATGTTTCTGATAGTATTTAAGTTGATCTTGGATACATGATTTATGTGGCTGAAAAATTATCACGTTTAGGCTACACAAGTCCTTATCCATACATTCACATTCTCTCAAGATGCTGAAAGAAAGAAGTCATATTTCTCTACTCTTGTTCCTTTTTTTTATTTATTTATTTCACCTTTATTTAACCAGGTAGGCTAGTTGAGAACAAGTTCTCATTTGCAACTGCGACCTGGCCAAGATAAAGCATAGCAGTGTGAGCATACAACAAAGAGTTACACATGGAGTAAACAATTAACAAGTCAATAACACAGTAGAAAACAAAGGGGGGGTCTATATACAATGTGTGCAAAAGGCATGAGGAGGTAGGCAAATAATTACAATTTTGCAGATTAACACTGGAGTGATAAATGATCAGATGGTCATGTACAGGTAGAGATATTGGTGAGCAGAAAAGTAAATAAATAAAAACAGTATGGGGATGAGGTAGGTGAAAAGGGTGGGCTATTTACCAATAGACTATGTACAGCTGCAGCGATCGGTTAGCTGCTCAGATAGCTGATGTTTGAAGTTGGTGAGGGAGATAAGTCTCCAACTTCAGCGATTTTTTTTTTTTGCAATTCGTTCCAGTCACAGGCAGCAGAGTACTGGAACGAAAGGCGGCCGAATGAGGTGTTGGCTTTAGGGATGATCAGTGAGATACACCTGCTGGAGCGCGTGCTACGGATGGGTGTTGCCATCGTGACCAGTGAGCTGAGATAAGGTGGAGCTTTACCTAGCATAGACTTGTAGATGACCTGGAGCCAGTGGGTCTGGCGATGAATATGTAGCGAGGGCCAGCCGACTAGAGCATACAAGTCGCAGTGGTGGGTGGTATAAGGTGCTTTAGTGACAAAACGGATGGCACTGTGATAGACTGCATCCAGTTTGCTGAGTAGAGTGTTGGAAGCCATTTTGTAGATGACATCGCCGAAGTCGAAATGATCGGTAGGATAGTCAGTTTTACTAGGGTAAGCTTGGCGGCTTGAGTGAAGGGGGCTTTGTTGCGGAATAGAAAGCCGACTCTTGATTTGATTTTCGATTGGAGATGTTTGATACGAGTCTGGAAGGAGAGTTTGCAGTCTAGCCAGACACCTAGGTACTTATAGACGTCCACATATTCTAGGTCGGAACCATCCAGGGTGGTGATGCTAGTCGGGCATGCAGGTGCAGGCAGCGACCGGTTGAAAAGCATGCATTTGGTTTTACTAGCGTTTAAGAGCAGTTGGAGGCCACGGAAGGAGTGTTGTATGGCATTGAAGCTTGTTTGGAGGTTAGATAGCACAGTGTCCAAAGACGGGCCGAAAGTATATAGAATGGTGTCGTCTGCGTAGAGGTGGATCAGGGAATCGCCCGCAGCAAGAGCAACATCATTGATATACACAGAGAAAAGAGTCGGCCCGAGAATTGAACCCTGTGGCACCCCCATAGAGACTGCCAGAGGACCGGACAGCATGCCCTCCGATTTGACACACTGAACTCTGTCTGCAAAGTAATTGGTGAACCAGGCAAGGCAGTCATCCGAAAAACCGAGGCTACTGAGTCTGCCGATAAGAATATGGTGATTGACAGAGTCGAAAGCCTTGGCGAGGTCGATGAAGACGGCTGCACAGTACTGTCTTTTATCGATGGCGGTTATGATGTCGTTTAGTACCTTGAGTGTGGCTGAGGTGCACCCATGACCGGCTCGGAAACCAGATTGCACAGCGGAGAAGGTACGGTGGGATTCGAGATGGTCAGTGACCTGTTTGTTGACTTTGCTTTCGAAGACCTTAGATAGGCAGGGCAGGATGGATATAGGTCTGTAACAGTTTGGGTCCAGGGTGTCTCCCCCTTTGAAGAGGGGGATGACTGCGGCAGCTTTCCAATCCTTGGGGATCTCAGACGAGATGAAAGAGAGGTTGAACAGGCTGGTAATAGGGGTTGCGACAATGGTGGCAGATAGTTTCAGAAATAGAGGGTCCAGATTGTCAAGCCCAGCTGATTTGTACGGGTCCAGGTTTTGCAGCTCTTTCAGAACATCTGCTATCTGGATTTGGGTAAAGGAGAACCTGGAGAGGCTTGGGCGAGGAGCTGCGGGGGGGGCGGAGCTGTTGGCCGAGGTTGAAGTAGCCAGGCGGAAGGCATGGCCAGCCGTTGAGAAATGCTTATTGAAGTTTTCGATAATCATGGATTTATCAGTGGTGACCGTGTTACCTAGCCTCAGTGCAGTGGGCAGCTGGGAGGAGGTGCTCTTGTTCTCCATGGACTTCACAGTGTCCCAGAACTTTTTGGAGTTGGAGCTACAGGATGCAAACTTCTGCCTGAAGAAGCTGGCCTTAGCTTTCCTGACTGACTGCGTGTATTGGTTCCGGACTTCCCTGAACAGTTGCATATCACGGGGACTATTCGATGCTATTGCAGTCCGCCACAGGATGTTTTTGTGCTGGTCGAGGGCAGTCAGGTCTGGGGTGAGACAAATTAATAATTGGTGCGTCCTTTTACTGCAATAAACTTAATTATGCAGGAGTTAATGGTCTACATATGAGCCTACAGTCAGTGTCCAGACTTCAGTTATTACTGTTCCCATCTGAACTTCAAGGTTGCGCAAACCAGGGGGTGCTGCTGCACCCCTACTTTCGCTGTCTCTGCACCCCTACTTACTTTCGCTGTCTCTGCACCCCTACTTACTTTCGCTGTCTCTGCACCCCTACTTACTTTCGCTGTCTCTGCACCCCTACCTACTTTCGCTGTCTCTGCACCCCTACCTACTTTCACTGTCTCTGCACCCCTACCTACTTTCGCTGTCTCTGCACCCCTACCTACTTTCGCTGTCTCTGCACCCCTACCTACTTTCGCTGTCTCTGCACCCCTACCTACTTTCGCTGTCTCTGCACCCCTACCTACTTTCGCTGTCTCTGCACCCCTACCTACTTTCGCTGTCTCTGCACCCCTACCTACTTTTGCTGTCTCTGCCTCCAGGGCTCTAAAGTGTGATCATGTTAGTCTTCTATGCTCCTACACTTTTTATATGGAAGCTCCAAGGAAAAAAAACACCCAGACAATAATTGTAATGATTAGGCTTTGCTAGCCCAAACTTCTTTTGAAGTAAAAAAAAATGTATTTAAATTCTCCATTCTAGGGGCCTATATCATGTCACAGCCATTCTGAAACCACTTACGGGGCCGTTAACCATTTATAAAGCGCCTTGATCAATCATGTTAACTCGTTAGCTAGCTAAACATTTGGGGGCACATAGAGAAAGGGATAACTTCTTAGAATTATATTTTTTCTTTAGGAGATGATCATAGCAATGAATGAAGGACAAATCTTTTTTATATTTGTGGGGGGTGTAGATCTGCTTCAATATTGCAGATTGAACCCAAAATAATTGTTTGCATCATTTGTCATTCCCCCCCCCCCCCCCCCCCCCCCCCCCCCCCCCCCCACTGGAGTAAACTAGTGGCCAACAATACATCTTCTACTGCTACCAATTACTACAGTGAGTGTACAAAACCATTTTGAACACCTGCTCTTTCCTGACATAGATTGACCAGGTGAAAGATATGAAGGCTTTTTAAGCCTGAAGACAATTGAGACATGGATTGTGTATGTGTACCATTAAGAGTGAATGGGCAAGACAAAAGATTTAAGTGCCTTTGAACAGGGTATGGTAGTAGGTGCCAGGTGCTTCGGTTTGTGTCAAGAACTTAAACACTACTGAGTTTTTCACACTTAACAGTTTCCTGTGTCTATCAACAAAAGTCCACTACCCAAAGGACTTCTAGCATCCCCTAACCAGCCATTAGCCTCCTTTGCTGCTTCTCTCCATCGGTTCCTTCTGCGCCTCTCCGTCAGTTTTAAAATGTTATTTAGTCGCGACGGTGAGCTGGGATGGGGTTTCTGTTACATTTGTTTAAAATTTTAGTGCAGCTTGCAGTGCGAGCAAAGTGGATACGTATCTTTTAGTTTTGCCTGTAGAACAAGCAGGCCAGTCTGACTAGGCTTCGTTGTCACATAGCCTCTAGTGCCACTGCCATAGAGGGAAAAGTAGAGCACAGTGACAGCCATGCTTGTGCCTTTACATCACTGAAATCCATGAGTATCTAGCCCAAACTCAAAAGGTATTCCCCCATATTGCCAGAGCTACCGTCTCCCCTTTCTACTGCGAATTGGCGCACGTTTTATATTTATAAACCTTGTCGCTGGCTGCAAGTTTTTGGTTTGATAACGGTCATGTTAGCTAGCTAACATGATACCTTAGATATGCACAGATATGGATGGCACAGGAAAAAAGGAAATGCATAGATGGTCTACTCAGATGCTCTAAAGGTACGATTCATATGCCATATCAATGTAATGTAAGATAAATCTGAATCAAGTCAGTATTTTTCTGATTTCTTAAATTATGTTTGGTGCCTAACTTTTGGGAAGAGTGTGTAGGCTGTGTGTAAAGTTGTCTGAAGAGTAGGCTAAAGATGGATTCGTATAGGACTAGTGGGCTGTCACCTTACTGTCACAATGAAAATGCAGACTATTATGCATTTACAATACCAGTCAAAAGTTTGGACACCTACTCATTTCAGGGGCTTTCCTTTATTTTGACTATTTTGTACATTGTAGAATAATAGTGAAGACATCAAAACTATGAAATAACACATATGGAATCCAAAAGGTGTTAGGCAAATCAAAATATATTTGAGATTCTTCAAAGTAGCCACCCTTTATGGACTTGGTCTTTTACCAAATTGGGCTATCTTCTGTATCCACCCATACCTTGTCACAACACAATTGATTGGCTCAAACGTATTAAGAAGGAAAGAAATTCCACAAAGTAACTTCTAACAAGGCACACCTGTTAATTGAAATTCATTCCAGGTGACTACCCCATGAAGCTGGTTGAGAGGATGTCAAAGCAAAAGGTGGCTACTTTGAAGATATATAAAATTAAAATAAATTAACTTCCCCTTTTCAGGACCCTGTCTTCCAAAGATAATTTGTAAAAATCCAAATAACTTCTCAGATCTTCATTGTAAAAGGGTTTAAACACTGTTTCCCATGCTTGTTCAATGAACCATAAACAATTAATGAACATGCACCTGTGGAACGGCCGTTAAGACACTAACGGCTTACCGACAATAGGCAATTAGGTCACAGTTATGAAAACTTAGGACACTAAAGAGGCATTTCTACTGGAAAAACACCAAAAGAAAGATGCCCAGGGTCCCTGCTCATTTGCGTTAACTTGCCTTAGGCATGCTGCAAGGAGGCATGAGGACTGCAGATGTGGCCAGGGCAATAAATTGCCATGTCTGTACTGTGAGACGCCTAAGACGACGCTACAGGGAGACAGGACAGACAGCTAATCGTCCTCGCAGTGGTAGACCACGTAACGCATAACGCCACCTGCACCGGATTGGTACATCCGAACATCACACCTGCGGGACAGGTAAAGGATGGCAACAACTGCCTGAGTTACACCAGGAACGCACAATCCCTCCCTCCAGTTCTCAGACTGTGCGCAGTAGGCTGAAAGAGGTTGAACTGAGGGCTTGTAGGCCTGTTTTAAGGAAGATTCTCACCAGACATCACCGGCAACAATCACCGGTTTATGGGCATAAACCCAACGTCGCTGGATCAGACAGAACTTGCAAGAAGTGATCTTCGCTGACGAGTGGCAGTTTTGTCTCACCAGGGTTGATGGTCGGATTCACATTTATCATCGAAGGAATGAGCGTTACCCCCGAGGCCTGTACTCTGGAGCGGGATCGATTTGGAGGTGGAGGGTCCGTCATGGTCTGGGGCGGTGTGTCACAGCATTATCGAACTGAGCTTGTTGTCATTGCCTGCAATCTCAATGCTGTGCGTTACAGGGAATACATCCTCATGTGGTACCCTTCCTGTTGGCTCATCCTGACATGCCCCTCCAGCATACTGCTCGTTCTGTGCGTGATTTCCTGCAGGACAGGAATGTCTGTGTTCTGCCATGGCCAGCGAAGAGCCCGGATCTCAGTCTCATCGAGCACGTCTGGGACCTGTTGCATCGTAGGGTGAGGGCTAGGGCCATTTCCCCCCCCCCAGAAATGTCCGGGAACTTGCAGGTGCCTTGGTGGAAGAGTGAGGTAACATCTCACAGCAAGAACTGGCAAATCTGGTGCAGTCCATGAGGAGGAGATGCAGCTGGTGACCAGATACTGACTGTTACTTTTGATTTGGACATTATTCAATTTCTGTTAGTTACATGTCTGTGGAACTTGTTCAGTTTATCTCAGTAGTTGAATCTTATGTTCATACAAATATTTACACGTTAAGTTTGCTGAAAGTAAACGCAGTTGACAGTGAGAGGACGTTTCTTTTTTTTGCTGAGTTTATATAAAATATATTTTGATATGTTGTACATTTTTGTTGGGTTACTACAAGATTCCATATGTGTTATTTCATAGTTTTGGTGTCTTCACTATTATTATACAATGTAGAAAATTGTACAAATAAAGACTAACCCTAGAATGAGTGTGTCCAAACTGACTGGTACTGTATATTCCTTACTACATTCCTTGGGACCCAATCACAGGTAGGTTTTTGGCCTGGTATCACATCGTTAGTACAATTTTGGTATCGTTACAACCCTACTCTGAAAATATGTACATTTTATTGCAGTTTACACCTTCATTCTTCCGTGTAACATTTAATTTAATTTCTGTTACCTGTGTGTAATTATTGAATCAGCAGTCGAAGTGTAGTCGGTAATAGTGGTTAATCTATTCTGAATATTTTGTGACTTCTAAAGTAGTTCATTGCAGACTGGATCTATGGCTGTGTCTTGACTGGCTAACGTTGACTTCATCAACAGCGTATGGATCTGGGAGAATGTGCGAAGACCCACGACCTGGCACTCCGGGCCGACTATGAAATTGCCTCCAAGGAGAGAGACCTCTTCTTTGAGCTTGACGTAAGTGATATCCACAGTTGGCTTGATTTAAAAACAACTTAATTTATTTCCTCGCAAGTAAGTTGTACTTCTCCCAGTTCATTTTACCAGTGCAGAAGTCTGTGTTCCATTGACTTATATGGAGTTTACTCTTCTATTGTCGGCAATAGGCTGTGGATCACCTGGAGTCTTTCATTGCCGACTGCGACCGGAGAACAGAGTTGGCCAAGAAACGACTGGTTGAGACCCAAGACGAGATCAGTGCTGAGGTGGCTGAAAAGGTGAGGGCAAGATGAACCTTGTTCACTGAATCTTATTTTGGAGTGTAAGGATGACATGTTGTTGAAAACTTTCTTATTTTGACTCATTTTATGCTGTTGTTGACTTGTTTGTTATTCTCCAGGCAGAGACGGTTCACGAGCTGAACGAGGAGATTGGGAAGCTCCTGGCCAAGGCAGAGCAGCTGGGTGCCGAGGGGAATGTGGATGAGGCCCAGAAGGTCCTACAGGAAGTGGAGAAAGTTCGCAGCAGGAAGAGGGATGCTGAGGTGAGGAGGAGGGGTTGTTTTACTCACAGCATGCTTATTTTCCATCAAACTAGCACGCCTCAGACCAAATGGGTTACTGAATACAGAACTCAGACCAAATGGGTTACTGAATGCGTCACTTTAATAAATGGATCGCTAGTCACTTTAATAATGCCACTTTAATAATGTTTACATATCTTGTCTTACTCATCTCGTATGTGTATATACTGTATTATATACTATCTATTGCCTATGCCGTTCGGTCATCGCTCATCCATATATTTATATGTACATATTCTTATTCCATCCCTTTAGTTAAATTTATGTGTATTAGGTGGTTGTAGCAGAATTGTTAGATATTACTGCACTGTCGGAACTAGAAGCACAAGCATTTCTCTACTCGCTTTAACATCTGCTAACCATGTGTATGTGACCAATACAATTTGATTTGATTTTGAATGTAGACCTGGGTCGTGTTCAGTAGGGCACAATGTAGCAAAAACATTTTGGAATGGAAAATTTAAATATTTTCTTATTGGACAAGGTGGAACCATCCTGTTTCACTTAGTTTTTGCCATACTGAACTCGAAACCCCTTCTTTCCTATCCTGATTCATTATCTTTCTCCATCTCTTCGGTTTTGTCCTTCTCAGGAGGAGTACAGAAACTCCATGCCTGCCTCCAGTTTCCAGCAGCAGAAGCTTCGTGTCTGTGAAGTGTGCTCGGCCTACCTGGGTCTCCACGACAACGACCGTCGCCTGGCCGACCACTTTGGCGGGAAGCTGCATCTGGGCTTCATCCAGATCAGGGAGAAACTGGAAGCCCTGAAGGTATGCTCTGAACCACCTCAGACCAAATAGGTTACTGAATACACCTAGCGAGATGTGGAAGTATAATCCTCAAAGGGGGATTTTTTGTTGTTGACTGCTTTCCCCTTTTGAGCATTCCACAGGGACTTTAATCAAAAACAAAGTACAGGAAACATCTCCCTTTTGGGATTAATTTAAATTTTGCCGCAAGAACATTCTTTTTGACATTAGAATGTATTCACATAAGACATTTTAATGTAAACACTGAGGCGAATGTCATTGCTGAACATTTTCTATCAGAAAACCGTCCTGGAAAAGCAGGAGAAGAGGAACCAGGATCGCCTGAAGAGGAGAGAAGAGAGAGAGAAGGAGGAGAGGATGAAGAAGAGGTGGGTCTTAACTTGGCAAAAATCATGAAATTGATGTAGGCAGATGGCAGCACTTCTTGGAAAATCCATGTACTGTATGTGGAGACAAATGCAGATATTTTCCCTGTGGTATCTCATCAATTGATTTCTGTCACTTTTATAGGACCAAATCACGGAGCAGGGAACGGAGCAGGGAACATAGAAGGTTAGTATGGGCCACCAGCCATCTACTGCCACATGAACTCTATTCAAAACACTATCTCCTAGTTTATTGCTGTATAAAACACTTCTCTGGGTCCGTGCTGCAGGTCCAGCTCTCGCGACCGTAGGAGACGCCGTTCGCGTTCCTCGTCTCGGGAGAAGCGGCGTTCCTCCCGCTCGCGCTCCAGGGACCGTGAGAGGAGGCGACGCCACCGCAGCCGATCCCGCAGCAAGGGCGCCCGCCACAGCCACGAGCCCAGCTCCCGACACAAGTAGGAGTGTACACACGCACGCACGTTCCATCTTATTACTTAAACAAGTGCACGCATAATAATAAATCTTCTTATAATATATACACACGACAAACACACACACAGATTTGTGTGTAACGAGACAGTGTTTACGGTTCCAGGTCGTCCAGGGATCGCGATCGCTCCTCCAGAGAACGTTCACGGGAGCGAAGCAAGAAGAGGGGATCCTCGGAGCGGCGGCAGGACAGCAGGGATCAGAACGGGAGAACAGAATCCCGCCGGGCGGAGGTCAGGGATAGAGACCTTTGAGGACTCTATCTCTCTCTCTCTCTCTCTCTCTCTCTCTCTCTCTCTCTCTCGCTGTCTCCATCCTCAACACACAACCTCCTTTTGTCTGTCTCTCTTTCATATCTGTCCATTACATCTATTTGAACTCTCTCCTTGTATGAATTCTCCCTCCGTTCCCTTATCAAAATGATCCAGAGATGTTTTGCGTTGACCGATATTCCAGCCAATCCACTGTCCCAAATACATAGCGCTTATATGACCGCAGAAGTATATACAGGTAACTGCCAAAATAATGGAAACACTTCAGTAAAACAAAGTATACTGGAAGCAGGTGCCTCCACACGTGTGGTTCATGAGTTAATTAAGAAATGAACATCCCATCATAATTAGGGTCATGTATAAAAATGCTGGGCCGGCCATTATTTTGGCTACCATGGCTATACCCCTATAGGATGACAATGCACCCATCCACAGGGCATGAGTGGTCACTGAATGGTTTGATGAGCATGAAAATGATGTAAACCATATACCAGGTCTCAACCCAATTGAACACTTATGGGAGATTCTGGAGCGGTGCCCGAGACTGCGTGTTCCACCACTGTTTCTCATGGAAGAATGGTGTCTCAGACACTTGTAGAATCTATGCCGGCTCATGGTGGCCCAACGCCCTACTAAAACTCGTTATTTTGGTGTTTCCTTTATTTTGTCACCTGTATATTGTACATGCATATATATTTTAGTTTCAAGCGTTTAAATATATCCTGGGATAAAGTTGTGGGGGGTTGTTGAACATTGGGCGTGGGAGTACATAAAGTCCTGACAGTGTATGTTAGATGTGATGGCTGTTGATGACATGCATATGATTCTATATTCTATAAAACTGTCCTGAATATTAATTTCCTGGGGGAATCAGTAGCTGAAACTAGAGAAAGGATAAATGAATGACCGTTGGCCATAAACTTAAAGAATAGAGCATTTCCATATTGCCGTGTTTTATGATACTGTTATTTTTAAACTGTCAGAATTGCTATGTGTGATTGAGATACTTTGCATAAATATACCTCCAGCATACTGTCCTGGGTGGTGTTCATTAGGCACCAAATGGAAGATACTGGACTGAAACGGGGGGGGGGGGGGGTCACCTGGACTTAGAAACCTACATGTTTGTTTTCCTGTAAAAACGTTGCTAAATGTTTTCAGTTATTGCCCTAATAAACACGACCCAGCATACTGGATTGGCTTCTCCGTGCAAGGCTTTCTTCCCTTCCTAGAGGCTATTTCACAATGCTGGTTGCATCAATTTGCCATTTGATGTTGCACTAAATATTTAACATACCAGTAATTATAGAATGTCTTCTGCATATATCTGGCCTAAGATTGATAAACTAAGCCATATTGTTCTTGTTTGACTGGATCAGGACATTAGGAAATCTAAGGGAATTTGGTCAGTTGTGAACATCAGCAAGCTCGTTTCTGTCAGCTTGTGAAATACCCTCTGCTTCTATATCTGTGGTTTATACTAACTGAGGATGTTTATCGCTGGAGAGATTGTAGCAGTTCAATTTAATGTCATAACTAATACGGACAAGGTTTTCTTAAGTTTTAGAATTTATTGTCCTTTGTTCACAAACGGTTGCTAGTTTTTTTTCTCTCCATAGAGTTTTACAAGTTTTCATGTTATGAATACAAATATTAACCCTTATTATCATAGTCTTGGCATGCGAGCGGTGAAGTCTGCGTATGTGTGTAGACATGATGGACTTTGCATGCTTCAGTTTTGAGTAATGCTGTTTTGGATTGAGAATAACTGTTCCAGGCTTCTTACTGTATGTGACCCTAGACGTTGCCTACGTTACCGTGGTAGTCTGCTGCGTGGCCCTGGTAGTCTGCTGCGTGGCCCTGGTAGTTCGTTACATGGCCCTGGTAGTCTGCTGCGTGGCCCTGGTAGTTCGCTACATTGCTACGTGGCCCTGGTAGTCTGCTGCGTGGCCCTGGTAGTCCGCTACATTGCTACGTGGCCCTGGTAGTCTGCTGCGTGTCCCTGGTAGTTCGCTACATTGCTACATGGCCCTGGTAGTCTGCTGCGTGTCCCTGGTAGTTCGCTACATTGCTACATGGCCCTGGTAGTCTGCTGCGTGTCCCTGGTAGTTCGCTACATTGCTACATGGCCCTGGTAGTCTGCTGCGTGTCCCTGGTAGTTCGCTACATTGCTACATGGCCCTGGTAGTCTGCTGCGTGTCCCTAGTAGTCCGCTACATTGCTACATGGCCCTGGTAGTCTGCTGCGTGTCCCTGGTAGTTCGCTACATTGCTACATGGCCCTGGTAGTCTGCTGCGTGTCCCTGGTAGTCCGCTACATTGCTGCGTGGCCCTGGTAGTCTGCTGCGTGTCCCTGGTAGTTCGCTACATTGCTGCGTGTCCCTGGTAGTTCGCTACATTGCTACGTGGCCCTGGTAGTTCGCTACATTGCTGCGTGGCCCTGGTAGTTCGCTACATTGCTACGTGGCCCTGGTAGTTCGCTACATTGCTACGTGGCCCTGGTAGTCCGCTACATTGCTACGTGGCCCTGGTAGTTCGCTACATTGCTACGTGGCCCTGGTAGTTCGCTACATTGCTACGTGGCCCTGGTAGTTCGCTACATTGCTACGTGGCCCTGGTAGTTCGCTACATTGCTGCGTGGCCCTGGTAGTTCGCTACATTGCTGCGTGGCCCTGGTAGTTCGCTACATTGCTGCGTGGCCCTGGTAGTTCGCTACATTGCTACATGGCCCTGGTAATCTGCTGCGTGTCCCTGGTAGTTCGCTACATTGCTGCGTGGCCCTGGTAGTTCGCTACATTGCTACGTGGCCCTGGTAGTTCGCTACATTGCTACATGGCCCTGGTAGTGTGCTACGTGGCCCTGGTAGTTCGCTACATTGCTACGTGGCCCTGGTAGTTCGCTACATTGCTACGTGGCCCTGGTAGTTCGCTACATTGCTACGTGGCCCTGGTAGTTCGCTACATTGCTACGTGGCCCTGGTAGTTCGCTACATTGCTGCGTGGCCCTGGTAGTCCGCTACATTGCTACGTGGCCCTGGTAGTTCGCTACATTGCTACGTGGCCCTGGTAGTTCGCTACATTGCTACGTGGCCCTGGTAGTTCGCTACATTGCTACGTGGCCCTGGTAGTTCGCTACATTGCTACGTGGCCCTGGTAGTTCGCTACATTGCTACGTGGCCCTGGTAGTTCGCTACATTGCTACGTGGCCCTGGTAGTTCGCTACATTGCTGCGTGGCCCTGGTAGTCCGCTACATTGCTACGTGGCCCTGGTAGTCCGCTACATTGCTACGTGGCCCTGGTAGTTCGCTACATTGCTACGTGGCCCTGGTAGTTCGCTACATTGCTACGTGGCCCTGGTAGTTCGCTACATTGCTACGTGGCCCTGGTAGTTCGCTACATTGCTGCGTGGCCCTGGTAGTTCGCTACATTGCTACGTGGCCCTGGTAGTTCGCTACATTGCTGCGTGGCCCTGGTAGTCCGCTACATTGCTACGTGGCCCTGGTAGTCTGCTGCGTGTCCCTGGTAGTTCGCTACATTGCTACGTGGCCCTGGTAGTCTGCTGCGTGTCCCTGGTAGTTCGCTACATTGCTACGTGGCCCTGGTAGTCTGCTGCGTGGCCCTGGTAGTCCGCTACATTGCTACGTGGCCCTGGTAGTCTGCTGCGTGTCCCTGGTAGTCCGCTACATTGCTACATGGCCCTGGTAGTCCGCTACATTGCTACATGGCCCTGGTAGTCTGCTACATTGCTACATGGCCCTGGTAGTCTGCTGCGTGTCCCTGGTAGTCCGCTACATGGCCCTGGTAGTCCGCTACATTGCTACATGGCCCTGGTAGTCTGCTGCGTGTCCCTGGTAGTTCGCTACATTGCTACGTGGCCCTGGTAGTTCGCTACGTGGCCCTGGTAGTTCGCTACATTGCTACGTGGCCCTGGTAGTTCGCTACGTGGCCCTGGTAGTTCGCTACATTGCTACGTGGCCCTGGTAGTTCGCTACATTGCTACGTGGCCCTGGTAGTTCGCTACATTGCTACGTGGCCCTGGTAGTTCGCTACATTGCTACGTGGCCCTGGTAGTTCGCTACATTGCTACGTGGCCCTGGTAGTTCGCTACATTGCTACGTGGCCCTGGTAGTTCGCTACATTGCTACGTGGCCCTGGTAGTCTGCTGCATTGCTACGTGGCCCTGGTAGTTCGCTACATTGCTACGTGGCCCTGGTAGTTCGCTACATTGCTACGTGGCCCTGGTAGTTCGCTACATTGCTACGTGGCCCTGGTAGTTCGCTACATTGCTACGTGGCCCTGGTAGTTCGCTACATTGCTACGTGGCCCTGGTAGTTCGCTACATTGCTACGTGGCCCTGGTAGTTCGCTACGTGGCCCTGGTAGTTCGCTACGTGGCCCTGGTAGTTCGCTACGTGGCCCTGGTAGTTCGCTACATTGCTACGTGGCCCTGGTAGTTCGCTACATTGCTACGTGGCCCTGGTAGTTCGCTACATTGCTACGTGGCCCTGGTAGTTCGCTACATTGCTACGTGGCCCTGGTAGTTCGCTACATTGCTACGTGGCCCTGGTAGTTCGCTACATTGCTACGTGGCCCTGGTAGTCTGCTGCATTGCTACGTGGCCCTGGTAGTTCGCTACATTGCTACGTGGCCCTGGTAGTTCGCTACATTGCTACGTGGCCCTGGTAGTTCGCTACATTGCTACGTGGCCCTGGTAGTTCGCTACATTGCTACGTGGCCCTGGTAGTTCGCTACATTGCTACGTGGCCCTGGTAGTTCGCTACATTGCTACGTGGCCCTGGTAGTTCGCTACATTGCTGCGTGGCCCTGGTAGTTCGCTACATTGCTGCGTGGCCCTGGTAGTTCGCTACATTGCTGCGTGGCCCTGGTAGTTCGCTACATTGCTGCGTGGCCCTGGTAGTTCGCTACATTGCTGCGTGGCCCTGGTAGTTCGCTACATTGCTACGTGGCCCTGGTAGTTCGCTACATTGCTACGTGGCCCTGGTAGTTCGCTACATTGCTACGTGGCCCTGGTAGTTCGCTACATTGCTACGTGGCCCTGGTAGTTCGCTACATTGCTACGTGGCCCTGGTAGTTCGCTACATTGCTACGTGGCCCTGGTAGTCTGCTGCATTGCTACGTGGCCCTGGTAGTTCGCTGCATTGCTACGTGGCCCTGGTAGTTCGCTACGTGGCCCTGGTAGTTCGCTACGTGGCCCTGGTAGTTCGCTACATTGCTACGTGGCCCTGGTAGTTCGCTACATTGCTACGTGGCCCTGGTAGTTCGCTACATTGCTACGTGGCCCTGGTAGTTCGCTACATTGCTACGTGGCCCTGGTAGTTCGCTACATTGCTACGTGGCCCTGGTAGTTCGCTACATTGCTACGTGGCCCTGGTAGTCTGCTACGTGGCCCTGGTAGTCTGCTGCGTGTCCCTGGTAGTTCGCTACATTGCTACGTGGCCCTGGTAGTTCGCTACATTGCTACGTGGCCCTGGTAGTCTGCTACATTGCTACGTGGCCCTGGTAGTTCACTACATTGCTACGTGGCCCTGGTAGTTCGCTACATTGCTGCGTGGCCCTGGTAGTCTGCTACATTGCTACGTGGCCCTGGTAGTCTGCTACATTGCTACGTGGCCCTGGTAGTTCGCTACATTGCTACGTGGCCCTGGTAGTCTGCTACATTGCTACGTGGCCCTGGTAGTCTGCTACATTGCTACGTGGCCCTGGTAGTCTGCTACATTGCTACGTGGCCCTGGTAGTTCGCTACATTGCTACGTGGCCCTGGTAGTTCGCTACATTGCTACGTGGCCCTGGTAGTTCGCTACATTGCTACGTGGCCCTGGTAGTTCGCTACATTGCTGCGTGGCCCTGGTAGTCCGCTACGTTACCCTGTTTTTGGCCTATGACACTTGGTGCTGGGAACAAATATCTTAAGCACAGCACCTGCTTATGTCCATTTCACTTTCCAATATGTTGATGCTGATTCAGCAGTTTGTAAATGTTCTTTTTTTTGTTCATGTATGTCAGTCACTTGAAGTTAGATGCACACATATATAAATGAATGCATTGCTTTTCCTAATGTGTGCCGTCTGTGGACTTTGTCAGGTCTGTTTGTATTACTTACTGGAAGATGATTTTTGTCTTGAAGCCTGAATAAAAATCCCATTTTTTATTGTATTAATGTACTTACCTAAGATCTTTGCTCAGGGCCTAAGTGTAAAACTGAAGTTCTAATCGAAGAAAAGGCTTTGTTGTCTAATATATCGTGAGTGTACAAATAATGGACATAAACAAGACAAGTATACATTCATTTAAGTTGGTCTGCAAATAGCAGGGGGAAATGGTACAATTGATTCAATCAAGTCAACATAGACAGGCGAGAACATTCAAGAATACCTCAGAGGACACTACTTAACAGAGGACACTACTTAACAGAGGACACTACTTAACAGAGGACACTACTTAACAGAGGACACTACTTAACAGAGGACACTACTTAACAGAGGACACTACTTAACAGAGGACACTACTTAACAGAGGACACTACTTAACAGAGGACACTACTTAACAGAGGACACTACTTAACAGAGGACACTACTTAACAGAGGACAATTGCCCTTAAAGTTGAATTTAAAGGCAACCATTTACAGCAAAAGGCAAAGCCTTGATTCAAGACTCCACAGTCTGACTTGAAGAGCCACCAATTACATACAATTCATATCGGCATAATATTACATCCGACAGTGAATATAACTTTTGTTAGAATCAAGACTGTCTTTGTGATTGTGTGTGTGCAGGGATTGTTCTCTTTCAGCATGAGTCTTTTCATTTTTAGGAGAGTGGTACTTGGGTCTTACAGTGTGCTACTCTCCAGTTTCAAATCCACCTTCATCTTCTGCTTTTCCATCACTGCCTCCAGCTCTGTGGCCTTCTTGGCATCCTGGAAGAACAGCATTTCAATCAGGTAGATGTTATGGTAAGTGAAACCATGGAAAGGTAACACGGCAGGGACATTGTGGATTTAAAACTTTGCAGCCGGAGTAACATTTGGAAAATGTATTCGTTTTAGATGTAAGATGATGCTGAGGCACACTGCAATCATATAATTAGTAATTGTATAGGATCTATATGCCAGTCATCAGATTGCCATATAGCTCCAATTGAGTGGGTTGAGTAGTTTGTCAGGGGGGCTTAGGGTCAGTCTGTTATATCTGGAGTATTTCTCCTGTCTTATCCTGTGTGAATTTAAATATGCTCCCGGACGACCGGGAGGGACCATGCCTCAGGACTACCTGGCCTGATGACTCCTTGCTGTCCCCAGTCCACTTGGTCGTGCTGCTGCTCCAGTTTCAACTGTTCTGCCTGCGGCTATGGAACCCTGACCTGTTCACCGGACGTGCTACCTTGTCCCGGACCTGCTGTCTCTAACTCTGAATGCTCGGTTATGAAAAGCCAACACATTTACTCCTGAATTGCTGACCTGTGGCACCCTCTATCTATGAACGTTTAAACATCTTGGCCATGTACTGTTATCTCAACCCGACACAGCCAGAAGAGGACTTGCCACCGCTCATAGCCTGCTTTCTCTCTAGGTTTCTTCCCAGGTTCCTGCCTTTCTAGGGAGTTTTCCAAGCCACCGTGCTTCTACATCTGCATTGCTTGCTGTTTGGGGTTTTAGGCTGGGTTTCTGTATGTTCCTACATCTAGTAGAAAGCCCTCCCAGAAGAGTGGAGGCTGTTGTAGCAGCAAAGGGGGACCAACTCCATATTAATGCCCATTAACATACTTTTGGTCGTGTAATGTATAATGTTCATTATAGGCTGATCAGTACCTCCAACAGTGCTTTCTGCACAGTGAGCTGGCTGTACACTCTGGCACCCTCGTCTGGTAGAACTTCTCGTAGGTCCTCCTTGTTCAGAGAGAAGAGCAGGGCTCCTGTCAGCTTTCCCAGTAACGTCACCGTCCTGAGGGGGAGATGCACACAGGTAGTCGGTCACTTGCCTCAGTCTTTATCTGTCCTATTCAATCATCTGTGAACAACTGAGTCATCTCTGTGTAAGAACTAGAAAGATCCATTGAGTACTAATTCCAGGCCTTGAGGACGATTCCAGGTTCAACAATTGAGTCGGTAGAAAGTAAATGAATGTTGGTATATGGCGACATGTCTATGAACTGATCAGTAAACAATACATGTAACGAAATCCTGGAGTTACTATAAGTCCACAAAGTTAGTGATACACAGGGAGATCCCAAATTACCTTAACTAACCTGTACACCCGCACACTGACTCGGTACCGGTACCCCTGTATATAGCCTCGTTATTGTTGATTTTATAATTTTTTACTTTCGTTTATTTGGTAAATATTTTCTCAACCGCTGTTGGTTAAGGGCTTGTAAGAAAGTAGGTATTTCACGGTAAAGTCTATACTTGTATTCGGTGCAAAGTTTGATAAAGTTTGATTTGACCAGAATAGGTCCCTGATTGGAGTAGGAAGAGTTTAGGGTTTGTGGGGGCCACATCTAACTCACGTCTCACTGAAGCCCTTCCCCCTGAGCCACTCCTCCACCTCCTCGGGGGGTGAGCGGTAGTCCAGGGGGACCGAGGTGTCCGAGGAGCGAGCGATGACCAGGGGCCTGTTTAGGCTGGCCTTCCCGTTGGTCAGTCTCTGGAGGAGCTCGTCGTTCACCATCATGACTGAGGAGAGGGAGAGTTTTTACTGTATGTTGTCTATGGTTGATCTTGTTAAAACAGCAGACATAAGAGCTGAAAGCACTGTTTCTCGTTCTCTCCTGTTTTTGTCTTTCACACACAGAGGGAACGGACGACCACTTTCCCCCTCTCTGGAGCCTCCCTCACACACACTTGCGTGTACAGACGTGCAGAAATAGAACGCCCTGCAGTATAGTGGGATACCTTTGTCTGTGTCATCTCCGGCTGGAATGTATTGGTTGTATGATGGTGGGGGAGGGCGGTGGTGGGGTGAGGGGCTTGGGGTCAAGGAGCTAGGGTTCAAGGCTGGCGTGCTTGGAGGAGTGTGAGTCTTGGTCAGTGCAGGCGAGACTGGAGGCTGGCCCGGAGCAGAGGGGAAAGGAAAGAGGAGTGAACAACATTGATATTGACTCAATGAAAGGAATACCAGTATGTGGGAGTGAGTAAAGGAATGGGCATGGATTGGTGTGTTACCTTTGGTGGTCTCATGGTGACAGGGCTTTCTGTGTGAGACACTGGCTCCAGGATGTTGAAGGGGACAAAGCCGACCTCGTTGAAGCGATTACGACACTTCCACCAGCGTTTGGACGACTCCACCACCTGGCACAGAAAAGGAGAGGAGCCAATGTTTATACAGAGAACAATTTAAGGAAGATTGAAATGAGTGATAGAATTAATCGTGTGCTATTGGCAACTCACAATTTTCTATTTCTAGCAGTGAAAGTTGTTGCCAAGGTAAGAGCCAGTATGTACAGTATGCCCCGAATCTGGCAAGGACAAAGTGTTCAGTACTTGTGCACCAATATTTGTTTACTATGGGTTTTTTTATTCTGGCATTTACACCCTGATTAAGCAATAATGCTTGATTGGACTCACTCTCTACCACACCCGCTGTCTCTAACTCTGAATGATGGGCTATGAAAAGCCAACTGGCATTCACTCCTGAGGTGCTGACCTGTTGCACCCTCTACACACCACTGTGATTATTATTATCTGACCCTGCTGGTCATCTATGAACGTTTGAACATCTTGGCCATGTACTGTTATAAAATCCCTCCGGGCACAGCCAGAAGAGGACTGGGCACCCCTCAGAGCCTGGTTCCTCTCTAGGTTTCTTCCTAGGTTCTGGCCTTTCTAGGGAGTTTTTCATAGCCACCGTGCTTCTACACCTGCATTGCTTGCTGTTTGGGGTTTCAGGCTGGGTTTCTGTATAACACTTTGTGACATCGGCTGATGTAAAAAGGGCTTTATAAATGAATATGATTGATTCTAGCGATGGATTTTTTACAGTATCACCAACATCACTGGATTTTGCACCAGATTTGGTCTTTGTCTTGTGTCTTACCATTAAAAGAGAGCCCTGGAAACGTGGCACAGAGACTAGCTACCAGGCGTGTGTTTTTCAAGAATGTTCCTGAATAGTTCTGTTTGATGTAATGTCACTTAATGACTTTTCAGATGTTTACCTCCAGTGTATCTCCCTGTTGTACTGACAGCTCACTGTTGTTGCGGGCCACAAAGTCATAGCTGCAGCTGTACATCCTCTCTCCCTCAGGGGGTAGGACACTGCTATACCTCAGAGGGAAACCGTGGATGATTGATATTACTACAAAATAAAAGTAAACAATGGGAAAATACCTTTTGGATTTTAAAAAACGAACTGACTTATAAACGTACAGTTCATCGCTCATAGGGGCGACTGGAGGTCCAACTGGCTGAGTAGGCTGCAGCTGAATTAGCAAAGAGAGCGAGGTGGGCGTGAGGAGAGAAAGCGGGGAGAGAGGGGGGCATGGAGAGGGAGAGGATGATGTCAGGAGCAAATTCATATGTTACTCACTTTGTGAACTCAATATACATGATGTAGATGGATGTACATCTCATATTCCATACCTTTTGCTTTTCCCGCAAGGCTTCATGTTTGTGTTGTGACTCGACCGGATCCTCCCAAACCTGCCCATCTGCCCTGGAGGGCTCTGGCTTCCATCCGTCCAGGAACACAGGTGTGTACGGGGCCACGGGCCCTCTAAGCTGGGAACTTAGAGGAGAGAGATTAAGAATATAACCTGCCCATCTGCCCTGGAGGGCTCTGGCTTCCATCCGTCCAGGAACACAGGTGTGTACGGGGCCACGGGCCCTCTAAGCTGGGAACTTAGAGGAGAGAGAGTAAGAATATAACCAGTGCAGAACTTGACTGAGAGCCAAAGGAATTAGGTCATCTCTCTCCACAGTACTGTACTATCTCTCTCCACAGTACTGTACTATCTCTCTCCACAGTACTGTACTATCTCTCTCCACAGTACTGTACTATCTCTCTCCACAGTACTGTACTATCTCTCTCCACAGTACTGTACTATCTCTCTCCACAGTACTGTACTATTTCAGTGGCACATGTTACTGGCTGACTAAATATTGACATCGTCAGGTCATGCTGTCTCATCATGTCACAGCCTGCCGCAGTGTCAGACCTGTATGGCTTTTCTATCACATGAGACTGCGACACTCAATATTTCCCAGCAGCATACCACCCTGCATCCCACTGCTGGCCTTTTTCTAAAGCTAAGCAGGGTTGGTCCTGGTCGGTCCCTGGATGGGAGACCAGATGCTGCTGGAAAAGGTGTTGGAGGGCGGGGCAACTTTTCTTCAGGTCTAAAAAATATCCCATTACCCGTATTTCGGATGGGACGTTAAACAGGTGTCCTGACTCTCTATGGTCATAAGGGTATTAACCCCGGGGGCCTGGCTAAATTCCCAATCTGGCTTTCATACCATCATGGTCACCTAATCATCCCCAGCTTACAATTGACTCATTCATCTCCCCTGAAACTATTTCCCAGGTCGTTGCTGAAAATGAGTGTTATTTTACTTACCTGGTAAAATAAGGGATTAAAAAAAATAAGGGATAAAAATAGCCAAAAGTTCATTCATCATAAGGGTTCATAGGGGTCCGTGAGGCACAAAGCACTTAGTACCTACTGTGGTAGTGTCCAGTGGGGCCCAAGGGCCGTCCATATCTGCCTCTCCTCTTCGGTCAGGTTGTCTTGAAGCAGGGATATGGCTGAGTTGGTCAGGGCAGGGCTGATCACTGAGGCTCCTAAAGCTGGGCCCCCAATAGTCCTCACCAGCTGGGGTCACACAGGAAAGAGATCACAGTTTAGATCAGGATCATTGGAAAGAATGGGTTGACTGGAGAATTTGCAACAGTAGATTCATTATGACGGGCAAGCTAGGCCTAATGAACTCTATGGTCCGGTTTTCACGGACACAGATTAAGCCTAGTCCTGGACTAATAATAATTCTCAATGGAGATTCTCCATTGAACGTGCTTTTCAATTCAGGAGTAGGCTTAATCTGTGTCTGAAAAACTGAACCTGTAGTATATTGTCAATCACTGACTGGTATAACCCACTATGACTGTCATTACATGTCTGGCCAGTTTATTATGTACACCTAGTAATGGGTCAGATCCCCCTTTGCCTCCAGAACAGCCTGAATTCTTCAGGGCATGAAAATGTTGCTCAATTGGTATCAAGGGATCTAACGTGTGCCAAGAAACATTACACCACCGCCATTAGCCCACTACCCCACACCATTACACCAAAGCCACCAGTCTGTACCGTGGACACCAGGTAGGATGGGGCCATGGACTCATGCTGCCTTCGCGTGGAGCCCAGTGTGGTCATCTGCTACAATAAGCCCATCCGTGACAACGAGTTGTGCGTTCCGAGATGCCATTCTGCACAACACTGTTTGTGGCCCGCCTGTTAGCTTGCAAGATTCTATCCATTCTCCTTCGACCTCTCATCAACGAGCTGTTTTCGCCCACAGGACTGCCGCTGACTCTGGGTTTTTTTTCCGCACCATTCTCTGTAAACCCTAGACACTGTTGTGCGTGAAAAGCCCAAGAGGCTGGCCGTTTCTGAAATACTGGAACCGACGCGCCTGGCATCAAAGATCATGCCACGCTCAAAATCGATTCATTCACTAGTCTTTCCCATTCTAACGTTCAATTGAACATTAACTGAATGCCTCAATGCCTTTCTGTCAGCTTTATATAGAAAGCCATGGGCACGTGGCTCCTTGTTTATATGAGCGAACCATTTTTGTGAATGGGTGGTGTACCTAATAAACAGAGTATCAGCATAGAGAAAACAACCAAATGTTTGAGTGAGCTGACCATGATAGCCAGGTTCAAGAAGGTCATGTGAGGTTTTACCCTTCTTAGCCCTCTCAGCAGACACAATGCTACAGATAAGCAAGCCGTCACACCTCTCTCTCGGTTTCTCCCTGTTTCCATGCAGGTGTGCCAGGTTGCCCATTTTTCCAGCTCCTCCCTCTATTCCATCATGGAGAGATTCATAGTTTTATAGGCAGGAAGTTCTTACAGTGTGCCAACCAAGTCTGTGTAAACTGGCACACCTGAACAAGGTTATTTCCTATACGTATATTTACCATCTTTCATTAGTCTAAACTCTCATACTTAGCAGTCTTATATCTAATTTGGGTCAACATGTCTTTTTCTTATGAGTCTGTTTATAATGTTTATGCCAACAAAATGTGACCAAAGTTTCAATCTGTGATAACACACTGGGTGCACTGCCTTGTGCAAATATTGAACAGCCCTCAAAATAGCAAAATATTTTTCCGGTAATGTTTTCCCCCGTGTTGAAAACCATAAATTTTTCTACAAAATGCATACTTGCCTGTAGGCAAACATACAGTGACTTCAGAAAGTATTCACACCCATTGACTTTTTCCACGTTTTGAGAAATGAGAAAAAAAATCCAGAAAATCACATTGTAGGATTTTTTAATGAATTTATTTGCAAATGATGGTGGAAAATAAGTATTTGGTCAATAACAAAAGTTTATCTCAATACTTTGTTATATACCCTTTGTTGGCAATGACAGCGGTCAAATGTTTTCTGTAAGTCTTCACAAGGTTCACACACATTGTTGCTGGTATTTTGGCCCATTCCTCCATGCAGATCTCCTCTAGAGCAGTGATGTTCTGGGGATGTTGCTGGGCAACACAGACTTTCAACTCCCTCCAAAGATTTTCTATGGGGTTGAGATCTGGAGACTGGCTAAGCCACTCCAGGACCTTGAAATGCTTCTTACAAAGCCACTCCTTCGTTGCCCGGGCGGTGTGTTTGAGATCATTGTCATGCTGAAAGACCCAGCCACGTTTCATCTTCAATACCCTTGCTGATGGAAGGACGTTTTCACTCAAAATCTCACGATACATGGCCCCATTCTTTCCTTTACACGGATCAGTTGTCCTGGTCCCTTTGCAGAAAAACAGCCCCAAAGCATGATGTTTCCACCCCCATGCTTCACAGTAGGTATGGTGTTCTTTGGATGCAACTCAGCATTCTTTGTCCTCCAAACACGACGAGTTGAGTTTTTACCAAAAAGTTATATTTTGGTTTTACCTGACCATATGACATTCTCCCAATCTTCTTCTGGATCATCCAAATGCTCTCTAGCAAACTTCAGACGGGCCTGGACATGTACTGGCTTAAGCAGGGGGACACGTCTGGCACTGCAGGATTTGAGTCCCTGGCGGCGTAGTGTGTTACTGATGGTAGGCTTTGTTACTTTGGTCCCAGCTCTCTGCAGGTCATTCACTAGGTCCCCCCGTGTGGTTCTGGGATTTTTGCTCACCATTCTTGTGATCATTTTGACCCCACGGGGTGAGATCTTGCGTGGAGCCCCAGATCGAGGGAGATTATCAGTGGTCTTGTATGTCTTCCATTTCCTAATAATTGCTCCCACAGTTGATTTCTTCAAACCGAGCTGCTTACCTATTGCAGATTCAGTCTTCCCAGCCTGGTGCAGGTCTACAATTTTGTTTCTGGTGTCCTTTGACAGCTCTTTGGTCTTGGGCATAGTGGAGTGTGACTGTTTGAGGTTGTGGACAGGTGTCTTTTATACTGATAACAAGTTCAAACAGGTACCATTAATACAGGTAACGAGTGGAGGACAGAGAAGCCTCTTAAAGAAGTTACAGGTCTGTGAGAGCCAGAAATCTTGCTTGTTTGTAGGTGACCAAATACTTATTTTCCACCATAATTTGCAAATAAATTCATTAAAAATCCTACAATGTGATTTTCTGGATTTTTCTTTCTCATTTTGTCCGTCATAGTTGAAGTGTACCTATGATGAAAATTACAGGCCTCTCTCATCTTTTTAAGTGGGAGAACTTGCACAATTGGTGGCTGACTAAATACTTTTTTGCCCCACTGTATGTAAGGTCCCTCAGTTGAGTAGTCAATTTCAAACACAGATTCAACCACAAAGACCAGGGAGGTTTTTCCAGGATAAAAAATAAACAGAATGGAGCTACGCACAGACAACATCCTAGAGGATGAATTCACCTTTCAGTAGGACAATAACCTAAAGCCCATGGCCAAATCTACACTGGAGTTATTTACCAAGAAGACAGTGAATGATCCTGAGGTACAGTTTATACTTAAATCTATGGAAAGCTCTTAGAGACTCACATCTGTAATTGTTCCCAAAAGTGATATTGACTCATGGGTGCAAATGAGATATGTATTTCATTTTCAATTAAGTTGCAGAAATTTCTTAAAGCATGTTTTCACTTTGTCATTATGGGCTATTGTGTGTAGATAGGTGAGAGAAAAAACTGTAACAAAACAAAATGTGGAATAAGTCAAGGGGTATGAATACTTCCTGAAGGCACTGCACATGTGTATCAATACACAAACTATATATGGACAGACATGGGCAAATACTAGATAGAGCATACACATAGCCTATGTACAATAGCCTAGTAAGTATGTAACAAGGAGTCAAATCAACATGACATCATTTCTAAACATACATACAACATACAAATTTAACTGTTAAATATGAGAATCACTCACCTATCTAATTTCACAATTGAGATGACATAGCAAGGATACTAATGAAAATTTAAAAAATATTTTTAAAGATACTACTTTTGGTTCCCTCCTTCTAGTTCTAAAGATCTAATCCTGTGTTGACAACAATAGCAACAGGTGTTGTCCCCATAGCTCTCTCCCTCTGTAGGCCTTTCCTAGCCAGAGCATGAGCAATGGATATAAAGGTTATCATTGTTGACTCACCATATCCAGAGGTTTGAACACATGGTGGAGCAGCTCTTTTGAGGATGGGTTGGAGATGGAAGACTTGAGACGAGCCTGGGAAGAAATATGATGAGTACACTATCTGAACTGTTTTGTTGACATAGTAGTGACAATGTTTCCTTGACTCACCAGAAGACTGAAGCAGTATTTAAATTTTTGGAAGATATCCATGAATTCTTCTACAGGTGGAGGGCAAGCTTTTGCAGTAAGCAAGTCCTCTATATTCAAGAGAAAAGGCAGGGGAAAAAAATAAATGATCAGTGATTTGAACTTTGAATGGCATCCTGAGTTGAACCAGTTCAGGAGGTCACTTGGCTAGCATACACATTGTTGCCCATGTGAATCCTGAGCCCTATAGGGTTTGTGAGTAGCTTTAGGACAAAACAAAAACAAATTCCTTATCCCTCTTACCCTCTGCTGTTTGCTTGCGACTTTTCTTATTTGTCTTCTTCCTCTGGCTTAAAACTGTGGCAGCCACTGCAGTCTGTTGTAGCTTTGCCATGAAGACCTCAATGTCATCGAAACAATGATTAAGGATCCCCTGAAATTGAGACGCATGAAAAAGACACATGTTAACCCTACAGTAGAATTGTGATTAAAACATAATATTGAAATTGTAAAGTGTATGATAATATTATTACATACCACTTCTCTCTCAGCTCGTAGAAAAGAAATATCAGGCTGAGGTTGGCCGCCGTTTACACCATTCGCTGTTGAGGACAGAAGAGAATATGACTCGCACCCATTTCCATTCATTGCGTAATTGGAATTTCCTGCATTCAGAATTCCTGCCCACTCTAACTTCCCACACACCTTCCCCCAACACACACAATGTAATCTCTGTATTCCTGAGAATCTTTTACCTTAAATACCTCTGCCAGTGCCTAATTTCTACCCTCCCCCTCTCTCTCTCTTCCTCTCTCTCCTCCTTTTAGGCAATTTGGTTCAAAGCATTTCATTGACATGGCAAATATATCAATTGCCAGAGCATTCACAAACATTGGCTCTCAAACAAAAAGGATGGTTCCCATCTACGTACCTCTGATTCCTGGGTAAGGTGGAGGGTTGGAAGGCGGGGCGTTGGGAGCATGTGGGATGGGGGGGCTCGGAATTCCGTAGGGGTCCATCATTGCTGCTTTGGTATTTTGGGGAAGAACAGGGTCTATCGGAGGAAGTCTGGAGGAAAAGGAGAGAGATTATTTTTAACCAGGGCACTCACACTGTTTCATGCACCTTTCTACTTTCAAGTGATAGTTTTTGTAAAGCAACTTTGTAATTTGATTATATGGTTGGAATCCAGCGGATAAAACACAAATTAAGCTACTTGAATATGATTCATGCAAAAAATGCTGTTCAGGAAGACTTAGGTCATGACTGTTGCTAATAGCAACCCTTGATTCAACACCATGGGTAACTCCCTTCAGTAAATGCATATGGAACTGTGGCATATTTCATCTCCTTGGTAAATAATGATTGACATATAGCGTCAACGGCACCCACCACCTCCCTCTCAAATGTGCACAATAGTGTTACAAAAGGAGGTCTTGAAATGATAGCACAAACAATCTTGATCAGTGACAATCTAGTAAAAAAATGTACTGTAAAACAATTGAATTCAAGATTTAACAAGCAGAGGTACAAATATCAATATTGACGTAGGGGAGTGTGACTAATACACGTTAACTCACATATAAAACTAACATGACAAAGCAAATGTATTCCTCAACAACTTTAGACAGAATTGGAACAACAGATTTCGACAGATAAATAGTTGTGTCACGTTTTATAGCAAACAGACATTAGTCTGTTTGCTAACCCTCGAAGACAGACATACTCTTGGGGAAAAAAAGGGTTCCAAAAGGGTTTTCGGTTTCCCGAAGATGAAAGAATAGTAAATTCTCAGCAACTTTTCAGTCATGCCAACACTTTTGATGGCATCCAGTACTTCGGATTTGGAAGGAATGTTATATACCAAACTTTCATAGTACCTTGGCACAAACCAAAACGATCACTGAAATCCAGTCTGAAATCTCAAATGAATGATGGAGATCTTATAATAACGCTATGCCTTCTCTTATCAGGTGATATCCATCAATGCCCTGGACCTCACTTTATCACGAACCCCATCAAACGGCCTATGTACCCAGGCTCCTCTTGTGAACGGTGGATAAGAGTAACAGCAAAGCTTTGGTATGCTTGGAATGCGCGCAGTGGATTCATCTAAAATGCAGCGATTCTAGCTTTGGTCATGGGGTCAATTAAGCTTACTGTTGCTGGCTGCGTGCTGTACCCGCGGGGTGTGTGAGCATTGAAGGTGGAGTGGGATCAGAGGACTTACTGAGGGTGGAGAGTGCACCGGAGGAGGGGGGGGGGGTCCACAGCGGAGCGGAGGCCACCAGAGGCGAGTGACGGGGGACATGTGTTGAGGACGATGGAGTAGCACCTGGGGAGGGGTGCTCCATGGTGACAGAGAGGCCACCGGAGGCAGTGCAGTGGGAAGATGGCAGCGCAGAGGGAGGCGAGTTACAAGTGGATCGGGAATTCAATGAGGCCTTTGGGAAGAAGGGCTTATATTTTGTGCACTTAAACGTCCGAAGCCTACTACCGAAGATCGATGAGATACGCCTGTTGGTTAGCAAATCAGAGGTGGGGGTGCCTTATGTTTTACTGAGACATGGTTGGATTCATCTGTTTGTGAATCAGAAATTGAGATATGTAATTACTCTGTTGTCAGGAAGGATCGGAATCGGAAAGGTGGGGGGATATGTGCGTTTGTAAGATCAGACATTGCTTTTAACGTCAGATCGGATTTAAGCTCTAATCTGGAGATTGTCTGGCTGGATATATGCCTTCCCAAAACCAAGACGATTTTTGTTGGGGGTGTGTTATAGGCCGCCCAAGCAGAATGCATTCCATGAAGGTCTTGAAATTGTGTTGTCAAACTGTAATGATTCCCTGTTGAAAGAAATAATTTTGTTAGGGGATTTCAATACTGATGTCTGCAAAAATAATAGCCCAACCCATAATGTAGTTATGCACTTTTGTAGATCACTTGCTCTGACCCAAATGATACAAGATCCCACCAGGATATGTGAAACAGTGCAATGTACGATTGACTTAATATTGGTGTCTGATAATCTAAAATATCGCAGAGTGGAGTAATAGTCTATGGAATCAGTGATCATTTTATTACATTTTGCACAAGGGGGATTTTTAAAGATCTATTTAAGTGTCCCAAAACCGTTAGAATCAGAGGACTCAAAAAATACTGTGTTGAAAAGTTTAGGGAGGAAGTGGGTAAAATTGACTGGTCACCTGTGCTAGATAGTGTAGGGGTAGACAGTGCCTGGGAAGTCTTTAAATGTAGATTCCTTAATGTGATGGCTCCCATTAGACGGGTCAGGGTAAAGCAGACATCTAGCCCTTGGTTTAATCATGAGATTCTAGAATCTATCCAGGCAAGGAATAAGGCCTTTAAAAATGTTAAGAACTCTCAAGAGCAGCATGATTTTGTCCTATATAAATGTCACAGAAGTGAAGCACAGAGCAGGATGGATGAAGCTAAGAGTGGTTACTTCGCTGAGAAAATAACTGAGAACAAAAAATGACCCTAAAAAGCTTTGGAGATCATTTAAGGAACTAGGCTGTAGTAATACTACCAAAAACAAACTCAACAGTATTGGACTGAACATCAGGGGGAGATGGTATATGAAAAAGCAGAGGTTGCCAATGAATTCAACTCTTTTTTTTTTCTTTTTTTTTTTTACTTCGGTTGCCAGCAAGCTGGTTAGCAAGCTGCCCACCAGTTCTGGTTTGTTTGGAAGAAACCAAGTCAGTAAGTATTATGTAGAGTTAGAGGTTCAGCCAAACTCTTTTTCTTTTGCAAAGGCAGCAACAGCCAAAATAGTCCATATGCTGCCAGAGCTTAAATGGTGCAAAGCCACAGGCCTGGATAATATTCCTGCACGGTTTCTCATAGATTCTGCTGAGAAAATTGGCTCTTGTATTACGCATATCGTTAATCTCTCTCTTGAACAAGGTACCTTTCCCTGGTACTTGAAACAAGCTAAAGTTATACCTCTGTATAAGAAGGGGATCAAGTTTGACCCTGGGAATTATAGGCCTGTATCTATCCTCTGTGTAACAGCAAAAATCCTGGAGAGAGTTGTACATGAGCAAATGAATGAATATGTTAACAAACAGGGTTTAATGAATGATTTTCATTAAGGTTTTAGAAAAACATACTCCACTGATTCATGTCTACTTTACTTGACGGACTTCATCAGGAAAGAGATTGATGAGGGAAATCTGTGTGGAATGGTACTGCTTGACCTACAGTTAACCACTGTCGCCTAATCTCCAAACTGAAGGCACTGAGGTTAAGCAGTATCCCTCTAGGCTGGGTAAAGTCCTATTTATCAGGAAGGGAGCTAGTAGTAGAGGTTAATGGATCACTGTCTCAGGCAAAACCAATGAGTTGTGGCGTTCCGCAGGGGAGCGTGCTTGGGCCTCTGCTGTTTTTACTGTATATTAACGATATGAAAGATGCTTGTTCTTGCTGCCTTTTTCTTTATGCGGATGACTCTCCACTTCTGGTGTCTCACAAAAGTAAAACTATGTTGGAGAGCATACTTAGCACAGAGCTTACTAACATTAGCTTATTATCTCCAAGTAATTTGTTATCTCTGCACTTAGGGAAAACTGAAGCAATTATTTTTGGATCCAGACCTAAATTGAGTAGGTCCTCTGAAATTAGTGTGGAATTAGGGGGCGAGGTGCTGACTCCTAAAACCTCTGTTAGCTACTTGGGATGTATCCTTGATGGAAGCTTGGGAGGTGTGAGCATGGCCATTAAAGTGCTAAGGATGGTTAAAACCAGGACTAAGTTTTTGGCTAGAAAGTCCAAGCTGCTTGATAAGGACTCCATGAAAGTGCTAGCTACTGCCCTCATTCAATGCCATTTTGACGATGTACTTCCTGGTTTGGGGGTTTATCTAAACTTATGAAGGGGAAGCTGCACATAGCCCTGAATAGGCTGATCAGGGTAGTATTGAAGGTGAGTCCACGTACTCACATAGGCAGGAGTTGCTTTCAGGAACTAAATTGGCTGCCTGTTGAGCCTAGGGTGTCCCAGATTAGACTAGGTTTGGTTTACAGGAGTATTTATGGACCTGCGCCCAGATATCTAAGTGATTACTTTCCTTGTGTTAGGGATGCACACAATCACAGCACCAGATCAGGTGTTGCTGATGTGTGCTTATACAGGTTCGGTATTAATGCTGGGAAAGGTACTTTCTTGTATACTGGAGCCTCAGACTGGAATGAGTTGCCAATGCCCATAAAAACAACGTCCTCTCTGGGCAGAACCTTTTCCACAGAGGGTTGTACATGGAACCCAAAATGGTTCTACCTGGGAACAAAAAAGGGTTCTTTAAAGGGTTTTCCTATTTTTATTTATTTAACCTTTATTTAACCAGGAAAAGCCCATTGAGACCCAGAGTCTCCTTTTCAAGGGAGACCTGGACAAGAAGGCAGCAACAATCATTACATTACAGAATTAAAACATACACCAATACAATACAACAACATGATCCAGCCTAAAATAAGCCATTTACACTACACTCTGTAACAGGGTCTTCCTTCAAAAATCATATGGGGACAGCCAAAGAACCCTGCAAGGTTCTAGATAGCACCTTTATTTCTAGGATTGTACTGTACACAAAGTACTACCTACTCAACAATATGCATTCCAATGCAGTATATCATTTTCGAAATATATACCAGATAGCATCTAAATGATCTTACCTTTTCTGTGTGTCCTTTTAAATGTCCTTTTAACTGTGGGTTTCAAAGTAATTCTGAGTATCAAGCCTGCGTCAGTGAACTGCCACCATTCTCTCTCCTCTCCTCCCTACCACCATGGCATTGTTCTCTCAGTCACACCTTAAGTTATGTAAAACCGGTCAAACGAGTCTGTCCTAATGGTTCTCAGCTGCTCACTCACTCCCATCCATCTCTCTCTCTCTCTCACTCGCTTTCAGTCAGACATGTGCATACATCCATATAGGAACTGAGAATGGATGACCGTGATGCACAGAGGTAAAGAACGTAAAAGTAATCCACGGCTGTGGGATGACCGTGATGCACAGAGGTAAAGCACGTAAAAGTAATCCACGGCTGTGGGATGACCGTGATGCACAGAGGTAAAGCACGTAAAAGTAATCCACGGCTGTGGGATGACCGTGATGCACAGAGGTAAAGCACGTAAAAGTAATCCACGGCTGTGGGATGACCGTGATGCACAGAGGTAAAGAACGTAAAAGTAATCCACGGCTGTGGGATGACCGTGATGCACAGAGGTAAAGAACGTAAAAGTAATCCACGGCTGTGGGATGACCGTGATGCACAGAGGTAAAGAACGTAAAAGTAATCCACGGCTGTGGGATGACCGTGATGCACAGAGGTAAAGAACGTAAAAGTAATCCACGGCTGTGGGATGACCGTGATGCACAGAGGTAAAGAATGTAAAAGTAATCCACGGCTGTGGGGCATTTCTACTTCCTTAAAAGTATCTATCTTTTACATCTCTCTGTGTATGTGTCTGTCTGCAGGTGCATTCTGGCAGACGAGTAAAATAAGGGATTTTTTTATTTGCATTTAAAAACAATTTTTATTGCCAATGTAGAAAAGTCTGTATACATACATACAATAATTACATAATAGACAATGATAACATGTGCTAGGGGATACAACAAATTACAGATTATACAAAGACCTTAAAATAAACACACATTGATTGTTTTAACAGCTTTCTGATTAGAAGAATGTACTACTCGGATTCCTTATAGAAAACACGGAAGAGTGGTTTACATTTATGAATATGAAATTCTGTCATTAGCACAATTAGATTTGAGGTAAAATAGTTTTTTCTTTATATTTATTATGGTTAAGGAAACCTAGCAGCACATCCTCCCATAAAAAAAAAGTCATCAAGAATATCAACAATTATAAAATTGTGAATATCTTTCCATAATTGTTTTACATGTAGACAATGCCAAAATAGATGTGAAACTGTTTCTGGATGCTCAACACAAAAAGTACAATCAATGTTAATGTCTTTTTGGAGTTTCTTCAGGTAATGATTCACAGGGTAATTCTTATGGATCATTCGACCTTGTTAACAAGCAAGTATTTGTGTGGTAATAACCAGACTTTTTTTCCAACAGATATTGAGTAAAAGAAGGGATGGAAATAGTTTCTCAGTGAGGATAGCGTCACAACGATGGATAGATGAAACAGGATACCTTTCCAACTCATCCTGCATTAAAACAATACATTCAACATTTCGTTTCAGATGTGTTTTATTGAACACACACAAGAATGGTGTATAGGTTGTTGTGGAAATGTCCTCTATTTACCAAATCATGAGAGCAAACCACACACTAGTCAGAGTTATCAAAGTCCATCTTTAATTATATGAGCTCTATCACAACCTTGTGACTCTCAGATCAATTCAGTGTCTATCAATGAATTCTCTGAGAGTCCCTTCCACATTGCAACTGAGATCCTTTAATAGCAAACACACAGTCAGACAGCATAGACATAATAAATCATTCAGCTTTGTCTCCTAAACTGTTATTTTCTCAAACTCAGAACCATAAACCAATCCTCCATATCAACAGGCATATATCAAATCCATCCTATCTTGACAAGATCACAGAGATACACTGACTGGCACACAGACATTGTGGAACCAAGAGATACACGCTTGACCTCTCCCCTCTCTCCGGCCCAAGCAACTTAGTCTTGACATAGAACAGATACTGTAACCCCGCCACAGTATTATACAAACACATTCTGATGAGAAGTAACTTACAAACATATGATGAATATAAAACATCTTACCTATGTTACCAACCAATTCTGATTATTCCCCAACAAGGTATACAAGACAGGTATACAATTCTTATCTAAACATAAAAGAGCATACAGGAACAACAAGACCCAGAGTTGGGTGGGTGCAAAACAAATAATACAAAACACGACATACAAAAAAAGGACATGTAGAAAGAAAGAGGGTATATGTCACCCCCCCCCCTCCCCCTCCAACTGCCCAGGTGGCAGGGCCAGCACATGCTGCCCAAAGGTAGATTAAAATATTACAATTGAGAGTGCGTTAATAAGTACAAATTCACGGCGCCGACTCGTCCAGATAGGAGAGGAAAGGCTGCCAGATTTGATCAAATGTTGATCATTTATTGATCAGAATATATCTAATTCTTTCTAAGTGTACAGTGTTTGCCTACATTCAACATTTCAAATGGCCAGAACTACAACGCCTCCCATGTAACCATAGCTAATTAAGCAACAATGACCTGGAGGTGTGGTATATGGCCAATATACCATGGCTACAGGCTGTTCTTAAGCACAACACAACGCGGAGAGCCTGGATACAGCCCTTAGCTGTGGTATATTGGCCATATATCACAAACTCCTGAGGCGCCTTATTGCTATTATAAACTGGTTACCAACGGGGTTAGGGCAGTAAAAATAAATGTTTTGTCATACCCGTGATATATGGTCTGATATACCATGGATGTCAGCCAATCAGCATTCAGGGCTCGAACCACCCAGTTTATAATGTCAATTAGAAAACCAAATCTGAAGACTAAAGTGCTTTTAAATCAGTAGAATCATAAAGGTCATATGTACAAGCCCCTTAACCGAAATATAATTTGTGTTTGTTAATAAGGCATTGTCGAATTGTTCACGCCACACAAACCGATGCTGGCACTAAGACCACACTCAATGAGCTGTATACGGGCCATAAGCAAACAGGAAAACGCTCATCTCCTTTTGGCTGGGGACTTTGATGCAGGGAAACTTAAATCAGTTTTTACCTCATTTCCACCAGCATGTTAAATGTTCAACCAGAGGGAAAAAACTCTAGACCACCTTTTCTCCACACACACAGAAGCGTACAAAGCTATCCCTCGCCCTCCATTTGGCAAATCTGACCATAATTCTATCCTCCTGATTCCTGCTTACAAGCAAAAACTAAAGCAGGAAGCACCAGTGACTTGGTCAATGAGAAAGTGGTCAGACGAAGCAGATGCTAAACTACAGGACTGTTTTGCTAGCACAGACTGGAATATGTTTCGGGATTTTTTCCGTTGGCATTGAGGAGTACACCACATCAGTCACTATAAGTGTATCGATGACGTCGTCCCCACAGTGTCCGTACGTACATACCCCAACCAGAACCAATGGATTACAGGCAACATCCGCACTGAACTAAAGGGTAGAGCTGCCGCTTTCAAGGAGCAGGACTCTAACCCAGAAGCTTATAAGAAATTCCATTATGCCCTCCAACAAGCCATCAAACAGGCAAAGGGTCAATACAGGACTTAGGTTGAATCATACTACACCGGCTCCGACGCTCGTCGGGTGTGGCAGGGCTTGCAAACTATTACAGACTACAAAGGGAAGCACAGCCGTGAGCTGAACAGTGACACGAGCCTACCAGACGAGCTAAATTACTTCTATGCTCGCTTCGAGGAAAGTAACACTGAAACATGCATGAGAGCATCAGCTGTTCCAGACGACTGTGTGATCACGCTCTCAGTAGCCAATGTGAGTTAGACCTTTAAACAGGTCAACATTCACAAGGTCACAAGGGCCAGACAGATTACCAGGACGTGTACTCCGAACATGCGCTGACCAACTGGCAAGTGTCTTCACTGACATTTTCAAACGGTCCCTTACTGAGTCTGTAATACCAACATGTTTCAAGCAGACCACCATAGTCCCTTTGCCCAAGAACACTAAGGTAACCTGTCTAAATGACTACAGACCCGTAGCACTCATGTCTGTAGCCATGAAGTGCTTTGAAAGAATGGTCATGGCTCACATCAACATTTATTATCCCAGAGACCCTAGACCCACTCCAATTTGCATACCGCAACAACAGTTCCACAGATGATGCAATCTCTATTGCACTCAACACTGCCCTCTCCTAAGTGGACAAAAGTAACACCTATGTGAGAATGCTATTAATTGACTACAGCTCAGTGTTCAAGACCATAGTGCCCTCACAGCACATCACTAAGCTAAGGACCCTGGGACTAAACACCTCCCTCTCCAACTGAATCCTGGTGTTACGGATACAAGTATCCTGTGTGTATCCTGTGTGTGTGTTTCTTTTCTCTCCTTCTCCCCTCACAGATGAAAATCATCACTCCCCAATCAGTCACCAATCAATCATCAATCAGAAGACACACCTCCTCCTGTTTCCTACCCAATCACAGTTCCTTTCCCTTTGTTTAAAAACCCTGTCAGTTGTTTGCTCTGGAGCTCAATCTCTTTGTAAATGCCATGTCTGTAGATCTCTCTGTTTCACTCTCTTTATTTATTTAGCTATCTTTTGTTTGAGCACCTCCATATCACTTTGTCCTCACCTGTGAGTGTTGTTTTTGGTTATGGTGTTTGTGTTTGTTTGCTGGTGGGAAAAGGGGGAACCAAGACAAGTCGCCCATGGGCATACACTACCCGTAGGTAAACTTTGTTAAATACCCTAGTTAAAACTGGTTGGACCACCCACTGTATTTTTGGTTAGTTAGTTAGCTGTTGTTAAAGTAGGCTAGTCTAGCTTAGGGGTGTTTTTGAATACTTATTGTTTCTTTCCTTGGGTCCAGCTCAGCCCCTTTTCCTGCTCCCCCCATTACCGTGTGTTTATTAATAAACCCTGAGTTTGACGGTAGATTTCAGTTGTTGTGGTTATTTCGTTCTCACTTTTACTTTGTCACTATTATAAATTGCATGAGATTTCAGTTGTTGTGGTTATTTCGTTCTCACTTTTACTTTGTCACTATTATAAATTGCATGAGTTATGTTACGGTTCTCATTACCATCCCCCCTAGACTGTCGGGCCAAAAGGGATTCGTAACACCTGGACACCCCCAGGTGGCAAGGGTAGGTAACAACACATCCGCCATGCTGATCCTCAACACGGCAGCCCCTCGGGTGTGTGCTCAGTCCCCTTCGGTACTCCCTGTTTACTCATGACTGCACGGCCAGGTATGACTCCAACACCATCAAGTTTGCCGATGACACAACAGTGGTAGGCCTTATCACAGACAACGATGAGACAACCTATAGGGAGGAGGTCAGAAACCTGGCTGTGTGGTGCTAAGACAACAACCTCTCCCTCAACGTGATCAAGACAAAGGAGATGATTGTGGACTACAGGAAAAGGAGGACTGAGCACATCCCCATTCTCATCGACGGGGCTGTAGTGGAGTAGGTTGAGAGCTTCAAGTTCCTTGGTGTCCATATCACCAAGGAACTATCATGGTCCAAACACACCAAGACAGTCGTGAAGAGGGCACAACAAAACCTATTCCCCCTCAGGAGACGGAAAAGATTAGGCCTGGATCCTCAAAAGGTTCTACAGCTGCACCATCGAGAGCATCCTAACTGGTTGCATCACTGCCTGGTATTTTAACTGCTCGGCCTTGACCGCAAGGCACTACAGAGAGTAGTGTGTACGGCCCAGTACATCACTGGGGCCAAGCTTCCTGCCAACCAGGACCTCTATACCAGGCGGTGTCAGAGGAAGGCCCTAAACATTGTCAAAGACTCCAGCCACCCTAGTCATAGACTGTTCTCTCTGCTACCACACGACAAGCGTTACCGGAGCGCCAAGTCTAGGTCCAAAAGAGCTAATCAAAGAGTTACCCAGACCCCTCTTTTATGCTGCTACAACTCTCTGTTGATTATCTATGCATAGTCACTTTAACTCTACCTACATGCACATATTACCTCAATCGACTAACTGGTGCCCCCGCACCTTGACTTTGCCCCGGTACCCCCTGTATATAGCCTCGCTATTGTTATTTTACTACTGCTGTTGAATTTGTTTTACATTAATTTATTATATATTTTTACCTAACACTTATTTTTCTTAACCAACAATGCTTTAAGAACTATTAAGGGCCACCTGTTGGAGTCACAAATCTTCCTCTACACACTCTCCTATATATATACAGTGCCTTCAGAAAGTTTTCATACCCTGTGACTAATTATACATTTTGTGTTTCAGCCTGAATTCAAAATGGATGAAATTGATAATTTTTTCTCTCACACATCTACACACAATACCCCATTGTGACAAAGTGAAAACATGTTTTTAAACATTTTTGCAAATGGATTGAAAATTAAATAGCGTAATCTCATTTACATAAGTATTCACACCCCTGAGTCAATACATGTTTGAATCACCTTTGGCAACGATTACAGCTGTGAGTCTTTCTGGGTAAGTGTCTAAGAGCTTTGCACGCCTGGATTGTACAAAATTTGCACATTTTTTTATTTTTTTATTCTTCAAGCTCTGTCAAGTTGGCCACTCAGGAACATTCAATGTCGTCTTGATAGCTAACTCCAATGTATATTTGGCCTTGTCTTTTAGGTTATTGTCCTGCTGAAAGCTGAATTTGTCTCCCCGTGTCTGTTTGAAAGCAGAATGAACCAGATTTAGGATTTTGCCTATTCCGTTTCTTTTTATCCTAAAATAACTCCCTAGTCCTTGCCAATGACAAGCATACCAATAACATGATGCAACCACCACTATACTAGAACATATGAAGAGTGGTACTTGGTAATGTGTTATATAGGATTTGCCCCAAACATAACACTTTGTATTCAGGACACAGTTTTTATTTCTTTGCCACATTTTTAGCTATTTTACTTTTGTGCTTTATTGCCAACAGGATGCATGTTGGCATCTTATCTGGCAACTGAGTTAGGAAGGACGCCTGTATCTTTGTAGTGACTGGGTGTATTGATACGCCATCAAAAGTGTAAATAATAACTTTACCATGCTCAAAGGGATATTTAATGTCTGCTTTTATTTTTTTACACATCTACCAACAAGTTAGAAGATAGAAGTCTTAGCTTTCAAGAATGGGGTCATGATAGCTAATCGTCATGATAGCTAACAGTCCAAAAGCTAGAGCAAAATTCTGAGGAAGAAACCCGAAACCGCTCTGTTTGTCACAACCCGAGACAGTCACAACCACTAAATAGAGCACATCAGAGAAGGGCCTCGATTGGAGGAGGAAGGCAAGATAGGAGACATTATGTATTAGACAAACATGCAAACTTCATGGGGCCCCTGATGATGTGAGCCTCAAGCAATTTCCTGTGTTGCCTAATGGTAAGTCCACCACTGACTGTCAAGAACATTTCTGAAATCAATCATACCCCTAGAGTGAAATTTCACACAAGCATTATGTAGTTACCAGAATATCTTATTTCCAACTCATTAATGTTGGGGTTCATCTTAGTGGGAGAGTGCATGACCATACTTCAAAATAAATCATTAATTAATTAGTTTTACAACATAATGGTTGTTGCATTAAATCTGTGAACCATGCTATGTCTGTTCTAATCACTTGCTTACAATCCTTGGCCTGAAATCCACAGGTTCCCAAACAAAAAGGTAAACAAACCAAATCAGGAGAAAAGCTAGCATTCTCAGGTTTAGCCTTCAATTCAATTTTTGCTTATTTAGTCAATCAAAAAGTCTGAAATATACCAAAGATGACAAATGTGTCTCTTTCATTGTGGCAGCAGCTTTCTTAATCCTCTTTCCTCTCTGTTACTCTTGGTATTTCCCAGTAAGGGAAGGCTTTCCAGTGGGGTGTCACATAAACCCAGCCCAGCCCACTCAACCTAGGGATAATAACATTTACGCACACGCACAATGGGCCTTTTTGGATTATCAACAATGTGATGGAGTTACTTTTGATGTGAGAAGTGAACCAGGATTGTCAGGTAGAAGAATATCGAGGGTCTGTTCGTTTAATGTAATTACAAATTCCCCTGGAGTCCTTTTAAAGAAATCAAATACTATTTTCAGGTGAATTTGACATAAGATGCATTTTCTCCTTTGTTGACCTTTTTTTGCTTGTGGCTCACTCTCTGATGATTAGCCTAGTGTAGACCTACAAATATCTATGGGATTCAACATGATAGCTATGATAATTCAGATGCATCACTAACAATTTTGTCAAAAGCTTCCCAGCTGTAGGCTCTCGAGTGACGCAGCGGTCTAAGGCACTGCAACTCAATGCATCACTACAGACCCTGGTTCGATTACAGGCTGTATCACAACCGGCCCATGATTGGGAGTCCCAAAGGGCAGTGCAAAATTGGCCCACGTCGTTGGGGTAGGCTGTCATTGTAATAAGAATTCTTAACGTACTTGCCTAGGATGGCATGTAGCCTAGTGGTTCGAGCGTTGGACCAGTAACCGGAAGGTTGCTGGATTGAATCCCTGAGCTGACAAGGTACAAATCTGTTGTTCTACCCCTGAGCAAGGGGGCTGAAGACGTGGATGTCGATTAGCAGCAACACCTGTGATTCAGAGGGGTTGGGTTAAATGCAGAAGACACATTTCAGTTGAACACATTCAGTTGGAATAGGTATCCCCCTTTCCCTTGTTGAATAAAATAAAGTAGAGGAGCTCACGTCTGTCAATGACCTTGGTGCTTGGCCAAGTTGTGGCCCATGGTTAAAATCGCAGCACTTTCTGATTGGACTGTTAGAAATATGGGTGGGGCTCCATCTTGTTCTCTTCAAATAATGACTAGATAGGCGTAGCCAATTGGAATTGATTGACAGTTCACATTGCCCCAACATGGCTTTTGCGTCAAACTTGAGGATGTTTGAAAAACACAGCCAGAAGAGGACTGGCCATCCCACATAGCCTGGTTCCTCTCTAGGTTTCTTCCTAGGTTTTGGCCTTTCTAGGGAGTTTTTCCTAGCCACCGTGCTTCTACACCTGCATTGCTTGCTGTTTGGGGTTTTAGGCTGTGTTTCTGTACAGATATCAGCTGATGTACGAAGGGCTATATAAATAAATTTGATTTGATTTATACTTAAATAGAACAGGGTTTCGCAAACTCTTCGGGCCCCTTGGATCCAATGAAGAGAAATCTTAACGCTACAGCATACAATGACATTCAAGACAAATTCCGTGCCCTCCAACTTTGTGGTAACAGTTTCGGAAAGGCCCCTTCCTGTTTCAGCATGTCAATGCCCCGTGCATAAAGCGAGGTCCATACAGAAATGGTTTGTTGAGATCGGTGTGGAAGAACTTGACTGGCCTGCACAGAGCCCTGAGCTCAACCCCATCGAACACCTTTGGGATGAATTGGAACACCGACTGCGAGCCAGGCCTAATCAAATCAAATCAAATGTATTTATATAGCCCTTCTTACATCAGCCGATGTCACAAAGTGCTGTACAGAAACCCAGCCTAAAACCCCAAACAACAAGCAATGCAGGTGTAGAAGCACGGTGGCTCGGAAAAACTCCATAGAAAGACCAAAACCTAGGAAGAAACCTAGAGAGGGACCAGGCTATGAGGGGTGGCCAGTCCTCTTCTGGCTGTGCCGGGTGGAGATTATAACAGAACATGGCCAAGATGTTCAAATGTTCATAAATGACCAGCATGGTCAAATAATAGTAATCACAGTAAACAGGTCATTCCATATCCACAGGCAGAACAATTGAAACTGGAGCAGCAGCACGGCCAGGTGGACTGGGGAGAACAAGGAGTCATCATGCCAGGTAGTCCTGAGGCATGGTCCTAGGGCTCAGGTCCTCCGAGAGAGAGAAATTGCCCAGCGTCAATGCCTGACCTCACTAATGCTCTTGTGGCTGAATGGAAGCAAGTCCCCACAGCAATATTCCAACATATTGTAATGATCCTGGGTTTATAAGCGCGGATATCGACTCTGCCGCTTGATCATGTTGCCCTTGGGGCACAGTCGATAGCGCTCTGGACTTTGGGCTAGAAGGTCGAGGCCTGCTCCTTGCCAATTTCATTACAATATAATGGAAAGTCTTCCCAGAAGAGTGGAGGCTGTTATATAGCAGCAAAGGGAGGGACCAACGCCAATGCCATTGATTTTGGAATGAGATGTTCGATGAGCAGGTGTCTACATACGTTTGGTCATGTAGTGTGTGTGTGTGTGTGTGTGTGTTTAAAAATGTTTTTAAAAATCAGCTCCCTCCAAAGATTTTCTATTGGGTTCAGGTCTGGAGACTGGCTAGGCCACTCCAGGACCTTGAGATGCTTCTTACGGAGCCACTCCTTAGTTGCCCTGGCTGTGTGTTTCAGGTCGTTGTCATGCTGGAAGACCCAGCCACGACCCATCTTCAATGCTCTTACTGAGGGAAGGAGGTTGTTGGCCAAGATCTCGCAATACATGGCCCCATCCATCCTCCCCTCAATACGGTGCAGTCGTCCTGTCCCCTTTGCAGAAAAGCATCCCCAAAGAATGATGTTTCCACCTCCATGCTTCACGGTTGGGATGGTGTTCTTGGGGTTCTACTCATCCTTCTTCCTCCAAACACAGCAAGTGAAATTTAGACCAAAAAGCTCTATTTTTGTTTCATCAGACCACATGACCTTCTCCCATTCCACCTCTGGATCATCCAGATGGTCATTGGCAAACTTCAGATGGGCCTGGACATGCGCTGGCTTGAGCAGGGGGACCTTGCGTGCGCTGCAGGATTTTAATCCATGACGGCGTAGTGTGTTACTAATGGTTTTCCTTGAGACTGTGGTCCCAGCTCTCTTCAGGTCATTGACGAGGTCCTGCCGTGTAGTTCTGGGATGATCCCTCATCTTCCTCATGATCATTGATGCCCCACGAGGTGAGATCTTGCATGGAGCCCCAGACCGAGGGTGATTGACCGTCATCTTGAACTTCTTCCATTTTCTAATAATTGCGCCAACAGTTGTTGCCTTCTCACCAAGCTGCTTGCCTATTGTCCTGTAGCCTATCCCAGACTTGTGCAGGTCTACAATTGTATCCCTGATGTCCTTACACAGCTCCCTGGTCTTGGCCATTGTGGAGAGGTTGGAGTCTGTTTGATTGAGTGTGTGGACAGGTGTCTTTTATACAGGTAACGAGTTCAAACAGGTGCAGTTAATACAGGTAATGAGTGGAGAACAGGAGGGCTTCTTAAAGAAAAATGAACAGGTCTGTGAGAGCCGGAATTCTTACTGGTTGGGAGGTGATCAAATACTTATGTCATGCAATAAAATGCAAATGAATTACTTAAAAATAATACAATGTGATTTTCTGGATTTTTGTTTTTGATTCCGTCTCCCACAGTTGAAGTGTACCTATGATACAAATTACAGACCTCTACATGCTTTGTAAGTAGGAAAACCTGCAAAATCGGCATTGTATCAAATACTTGTTCTCGCTACTGTAGATATCATACCACTCATTAATTCATAATTTCCTCATATCAGTCTCATTCTGAATGTCATAGACTCCGCAAATCTGCACAAACCCAGGTCTCACTGATCATTCCGTACCAGACACATTGATTTGATTATTTATTTACTAACAAGCTAAGTGATGACATAAGATACACACACGGTATAGTTTATTGATTAGAAACTTAATACGATGACAAGTCCCTAGAGACTAATACAATATGACACTGGTTACACAAGATGGCGATTTAAAGAGAGAGAGAAAGAGAAACAACACTTGGATACATTTGTAAACTACGCTTAGTTTAGCCCTAATACCTTTCCCCGAACCGCCTCTTTTATGGGTAAGAAGTAATGTATGTATTTACGTGTGGAAGGGCTTCGTTGGGTATCCCTGTTGGGCCCAGGCCTTCGTGGGCTGTGTCCCGCTTGGTGAGAAAGGTTCGACGGAGGCCTTGTTCTTTGGATGGCCTTCTCCTTCGTTCACAGGTGTAAGTCTCTGATTGTCCACAAGATGTCACACTGTCCTTCTTAGTTGTCTGTTTACTTGCATTCTTTCTGGATGAGTGGTCTCTTAGAGGACGGCTAATAAGCCGTGTCGATGATCTTAGAGTGGTGAAAAAAATGATTTGAAGAGAATAACCGGCTGGTCCTGCTTAAATTCACCTTCTTTGATACATTACTTGGAACAGCTACTCAACCGTAGAATTGATTGTTAAGAGGTTCCTTTGTCTTCAAACCCGTGTTGCGTTTTGGGGTCGTGACTAATCGTAGACCTCGGCTACAGCTTGTGGCCCTTCTAGTCTGATATGTTAATTCCTAACTCAAATGCTTTATACCCTCTGAAAGAAAGGGGGAGTTTCTGTCTTGCTGACACGCTCTCTGGGTTCCCTGAGGCTGTAGCTAGTTACAAGGCAAGGTATCAGAATTTACTACGATCTCGTTAGAGAAACAAATCACAAATCTTACCTTCACAAAAATATTTTCTTTATCCTGGATATTTTCCACACAACACAAAGCATGTAAACATGACACACTACCGGTGAAAGGTTTTAGGACACCTACTCATTCAAGGTTTTTACATTATTTTTACTATTTTCTACATTGTATAATAATAATAGTGAATCAAAACTATGAAATAACACACATGTAATCATGTTGTAACCAAAAAAGTGTTATACAAATCAAAATATGTCAGATTATTCAAATAGCCACCCTTTGCCTTGATGACAGCTTTGCACAATTGGCATTCTCTCAACCAGTATGATGAGGTAGTCACCTGGAATGCATTTAAATTAACAGGTGTGCTTTCTTAAAAGTGAATTTGTGGAATTTCTTTCCTCAATGTGTTTGAGCCAATCAGTTGTGTTGTAACAAGGTAGGGGGTATACAGGAGATACCCTTATTTGATAAAAGAGCAAGTCCATATTATGGCAAGAACAGCTCAAATAAGCAAAAAGAAACAACAGTCCATCATTACTTTAAGACATGAAGTCAGTCAATGTGGAAGTCAAGTACAGTTGCAAAAACCCATCAAGCGCAATGATGAAACTGGTTCTCATAAGGACCGCCACAGGAATGGAAGACCCAGAATTGCCTCTGCTGCAGAGGAAAAGTTCATTAGAGTCAACTGCACCTCAGAAATTGCAGTTCAAGTAACAGACACACCTCAATCAACTGTTCAGAGCAGACTGTGTGAATCAGGCCTTCATGGTTGAATTGCTACAAAGAAACCACTACTAAAGGTCACCAATAAGAAGATGAAGAAGACTTGCTTGGGTCTTTGTGAGATGCGTTGTGGGTGAACAGATGATCTCCATGTGTATTTCCCACTGTAAAGCATGGAGGAGGTGGTGTTATGGTGTGGGGGTGCTTTGCTGGTGACACTGTCTGTGATCTATTTAGAATTCAAGGCACACTTAACCAGCATGGCTACCACAACATTCTGCAGCATAACTTAGCCCCACTATCATTTGTTTTTCAACAAGACAATGATCCAACACACCTCCAGGCTGTGTAAGGGCCATTTGACCATGAACGAGAGTGATGTTGTGCTGTATCAGATGACCTGGCCTCCACAATCACCTGACCTCAACCCAATTGAGATGGTTTGGGATGAGTTGGACAGTGGAGTGAAGGAAAAGCAGCCAACAAGTGCTCAGCTTATGTGGGAACTCCTTCAAGACTGTTGGAAAACATTCCAGGTGAAGCTCGTTGAGAAGAATGCCACGGTAAAGCTGTCATCAAGGCAAAGTGTAGCTATTTGAAGAACCTCAAACATAAAATATATTTTGATTTGTTTAACACTTTTTTTTTGGTTTCTACATGATTCCATATGTGTTATTGCATTATTCTACAATGTAGAAAATAGTCCAAATAAAGAAAAACCCTTGAATGAGCAGGTGTTCTAAAACTTGTGACCGGCAGTGTACACCGTACGAAAACCCTTCCAAGTTACAATGTTTTCGTTATGTCTTCATGCAACTTTAAATGACATCACAAAATAGACATACATTTTCAATTTTCCATCTCTCATCATTATCAACATTCGGAGGATGAAATATATTGTCCCGGTGTCCATTTGTTTGATGTTGTAGTTTGGGAAGTAAACTCATCTAACACAGAGACATTCCATTTGCCCAAATTAGGCCCCAAAATGAATCGTCTGCTGCCCATGGTTTACAATCGACATGCGGTGTCATAAAAACCCCATATCCATCCCTCTTTCCCTCTGTGGGAGAGAGAGCTCTGTAGAGCTGAACCATTGTAACCTGATCCTTTGGATCCTCACAGGAGAGTCATGACAGTCCCCCTCTGGTGGATTCAACCTTGGAAGGATCCTGCAAGTTGCAACCCACCATAAGAATGATTATTGGATGTCCATAGCAGTCTCCCCCTGGTGGTTTAACCTGGTAGGATTTCTGCAGGCTGCAGACCACCACCAGAATGGACAGGGGAGGTCCGGCTGTGGCTCTGCGTTCCGGGCCCGTTGTCCCAGCTAGTGGCTCTAGGCAGTATCTTAGGCAGACGTTAATAACACACAACACAATACATCATTACATTTCTTCCCCAAATTAGCGGCGTCATGGCACTAACTGGTGGCTGTATAGGGAACGGGTTTGTGGCTATATCACTTCCTAGGTGTCAAAACGAATAAAACAAAAATGAATAAAAACAAACGAAATATGTAAGATATAGCTACCACATCTTAATAATCTAATTGGACTATGTTCTATATACATCCAAGGTCTTGGCTAAGTGACTCTATCATGGCATTGTCTCTGTCATTTCTAGGGTCATCCTACTTGAAGCTGGGTAGTTAAGGCACTTAGAAAAGTGGCACCCTGAATGACAAAGATTACACTGTGGACATTAAAAGGCTGACCTAGTGAATTCGGGAGAGGAGGCTGGGGATGCTGTGGATGGAACACCTAATGGGGTTTCAGGATCTATTGCAGGGATCCTAGTATAAGACCTCATTAGGTCTGTGTATATAGTAGGTGCACACACCAAGGGCAATAAGAACAAGGATCATGGTAACAGTCAGGATAATGTCCGGCACCGTCCAAGAGCGGGTGACAGACCAATCTTTTGGCTTGTAGTCAGTTGGGTCAACTAAAAGTGCCTCCTCCAGTATGCTAAGATCAACAGTCATTGGTCCCTCGCACTGGATTTGGTTTTGAATGGCTTGTGGTAATTCAAGGGAACGTTTAGCAAAAGCGTCAGACATTTCAATATCTCTGTCTATCCTGTCGTTGGGAAGTTGGTATAGAGCGAGGTCGTCTATGTGAATAATCGCCCCCTCGGGTACCTTAACTTAAAGGTGGTTGGTTCATTTGGGTGGTTGAGTCATGGCGTTCCTAAGTCATAGTGGTGGACGCAAACAAGGTGTTAACCAACCATCAATTCCCTACAACCTCCACTTGTGTGGTGGTGACACCATCCCTTGCTGTTAGTTTGGCTCTACATCGTTCTTCGATGGTGGTAGGCTTAAGACTACAAAGACATTCAGTGTTATCCCTGACACATAATTTGCTAAGACAGAGGGAGTGGACATCTTTGGTTAGAGTACACAGTAACAGGTTAGGGGTGAGAGAGAGATCTGGATAAGCTACGACTCGGAGTGTGGCAATTTTCACATGGGTGCTGTCGCGCCAAAATCCTACATTTAGAACCGCTTTCAATCTATAGATATTCTGCAGTTCAACAACTGGCAGCGTCAGTCAAAATCCCACTTAATTACGAACAACATCAACGTGTATTGGGATTGCTGTCCCCAGACTATAGGCCAAATGTAACTGAGGTCAATATGTTATGTACCATTGAGAGAGCGATCTCTTCCTCCCGCAGAGGGGGAGAGGTATGGAGGTGGTTTTTTTATGACCTCACACCCATCGTAAATTGTAAGACAGCAGACCAACTCCTTTCTGGTCTAATGTGAGAGATCGGAATGTCTATTTGCCATATGAGTTTACTGTCCAAAACTAAAACGTCAACATTGGGACGATATATTTGATCTGCCAAATGGGTAGGAATAATGATAGATGGAATATGAAAATGAATGTCTATTTTATGTGAGTAAAAGTTAAATGAAGATGTTATGACAAACATTGTAACATGAAGAGTTTTCATAATGTGTATGCGATGTTTACATACTGTATGTTGTGTAGAAAATATCCAGATGGAAGAGAATGTTTTGGTGACGATAAGACTGATTTTAGTTGTCTAAACAAGATCATAGTCAATTGTAATACCTTGCCTCGTAACTAGTTACGACCCAGGGAACCCAGAGAGCGTGTCATAAAGACGGATACACCCTTTCTTACCAGAGGGTGTAAAACGTGAGTTGAGAATTAACATACTAGACTAAAACGGCCCACCGCTGCAGCGTGATCTAAGATTGTCGCGACCCCACAAACGCAACACAAGGTTGAAAAGGACGAAGGAGCTTCTTAACAATCCATCCTACGGTTGAATACTGTATCTAAGAAGGTGAATTCAAGCAGGACCACCTTGTTATTCTCTTCAAGTCACCAGTTGTCTACATGGCTCTCCTACCCTCCTCAGAAGATCACTCTCAAAGAACGGGTGCAAGGAAACTAAGAGAAAGGACATTGACATCTTGTGGACTGAGACTTACACCCGAGAATGAAGCAGACCACTAAATACATGCATTACAATTCTTACCCATAAGAGCGGCAGTTCGGGGCAAGGTGTTAGGTTAACTATGCTTAATTCAGCCCTATGTATCCAAGTGTTGCTTTTCACTCTCTCTTCCTCGCGGCCGCTCTCCCTCTCTAAATCCCCATCTTGTGTAACACGTGTCATATTGTGTTGGTCCGCTAGGGACCTGTTGTCCTTGTATTAAATTCTAATCAATAACCTAGACTGTGTGTGTGTGTCTTATGTTATCATTTAGCATGTTAGTAAATGAATAATCAACTCAATTTGTGTAGTACGGAATGATTAGTGAGACCTGGGTTTGTTCAGATTTAAAGGATTATGAGACGTTCAGAATGAGACTGATATGAGGAAATGACTGACTGCTATGATATTGAGATCCTGATTTATTCTTAAGTTAATTCAGGAAACGGTAACTCATTAAACAAACTTTAACCGTGGTGCCCCAGATTACTAATGAGTTGATTGTTACATAATGAATTAAAATCACGTAATGATCAGATAAATAGCGTGTCATCACATTAATGATAAATAAGTCACGACAGAGGGGATTCAATTCGTGGACAAGTGGTCCATAGAAGAGCTAACTTCACATAGAAAATCCTCCAATAACAATCTAACCAATTGGACATAGGCATAGTCATGGTTCATGAGGTCTACTAGCTTTCCTACCGACAGGAGGGTTTTGTTCAGGAGAGTAGCGTGTGTGTTTACCACCAGAACAGTATCGCGGAGAAACTTTCCTAGATGTTGCAACCTGAGTTCCTGTGATTTGATCTGTTGCTAAATAAGTGGCATCTCTTCAGTTATCTCCCTAGCATTTCTCTTGACTATGGCTAGACTGACTGCGTGGACGGCAGTGGTACTTAGAGCAAACAGTGACCCTACGGCTGCACCTATCGAGAATCGTTTTTCTCGCCTTCGCTCTACTAGTTCTGACTAGTTGACTGTGAACTTTTGGAGTTGGGCCAACATATGGGCAGTGCCTAGCTGGGTGGTCCAGTCAGCCCCGGCCCAACTAAAATGTGCCACAGGTGGAATGTGTTGGTGGTATACGTTCTCTGCATCTAGGCGGACATACACCCTGTGTGTCTACTCTACAGTTGGTTAAAAGGAGTCCTGGATCATCACAAAGAACGATACCTGTAGGGGGTCTGCTCGTGAGTACATCTGTTGGGTTGGTTTTGACCAGGGCGCAGAGTCAGGATCAGCCAAAGGAACTCCATCCTACAAAAACGCATAATTAGAGACGTTGTTTGATTATTTCAGTGGTTTGGTATTTGTAAACGAAAATGTAACTTATTTTCCTATTTCGAACAGCGCAGCGCAGGACAATATCAACAGTGACAACGAACGTATATCTTGTAGCTAGGAAGAGAAGGTAAGATGTTAGATGCAACCTACTGATCTACTGGAAGGGATCAGCTGAGTATATTTAAGAATTTTCTTAGTACCTTTGACTTTGCTAGGTTTCTATCTATTCTGTGCTGGCCTGCACCCCTTCTGTTCCCATGGGGGTTGTGTACAACTTGATTTGGTTCCTGTGGACCCACTTGAACATGGTGTTTTGTCAACCTTTGCTGATTCTGATTTCTGATCAACTACAGGTGACAGCTTCACCACAATCTTGTGTGGCCCCGTCCAGTGGGGCAGGAACTTTGTCCCGACGCCTACGGGTTTGGGGTATACATTTGAAGTCTGACGTTTCCATACACCTAAGCTAAATACATTTAATCTCAGTTTTTCAAAATTCCTGTCATTTAATCCTAGTAAAAATTCTCTGTCTTCGGTCATTTAGGATCACCACTTTATTTTAAGAATGTGAAATGTTAGAATAATAGTAGAGAGAATGATTTATTTTCAGCTTTTATTTCTTTCATCACATTCCCAGTGGGTCAGAAGTTAACATACACTCAATTAGTATTTGGTAGCATTGCCTTTAAATTGCTTAACCTCTCTAGGGGGTGTGGGATGATTAGCGTCCCACCTGGTCAACATCCAGTGAAATTGCAGAGCACCAAATTCAAAAACAGAAATACTCATTATAAAAATTCATAAAACATACAAGTGTTATACATTGGTTTAAAGATTAACTTCTTGTTAATCCAACCACAGTGTCAGATTTCAAAAAGGCTTAACGGAAAAAGCATACCATGCTATTATCTGAGAAAAGCGCCCAGCAGACATATCATTACAAACAGTTACCAGCCAAGTAGAGGAGTTACACAAGTCAGAAATAGCGGTAAAATTAATCACTTACCTTTGATGATCTTCATATGGTTGCACTCACGAGACTCCCATTTACTCAAATGTTTGTTTTGTTCGATAAAGTCCCTCTTTATATCCAAAAGCCTCCTTTTTGTTCACGCGTTTTGTTCAGTAATCCACAGGCTCAAAGGCAGTCACAACAGGCAGTAGGCAGTATCCGTAAAGTTTGTAGAAACATGTCAAACGATGTTTATAATAAATCCTCAGGTTGTTTTTATTCATAATAATCAATAATATTTCAACCGGACAAAAGCTTTGTCAATATAAAAGGAAAACAAGAAAGGCGCGCTCTCGGTCGTGTGCATGAAAAAACCTCTGGGACACTGCAGTGTCCACTCATTCAGAGTGGTCTTACTCCCTAATTTTTTCAGAATACAAGCCTGAAACAATTTCTAAAGACTGTTGACATCTAGTGGAAGCCGTAGGAAGTGCAATTTGAGTCCTAAGTCAATGGAATCTATATAGGCAGTCAATGGAAAACTACAAACATAAAAAAATCCCACTTCCTGGATGGATTTTTCTCAGGTTTTCGCCTAGAATGTCAGTTCTGTTATACTCAGACATTATTTTAACAGTTTTAGAAACTTTGGAGTGTTCTATCCAAATCAACTAATTATATGCATATCCTAACTTCGGGGCCTGAGTAGCAGGCAGTTTACTTTGGGCACGCTTTTCATCCGGAGGTGAAAATAGTGCCCCCTTCCCTAGTGAGGTTAACTTGGGTCAAATCTTTCGGGTGGCCTTCCACAAGCTTCCCACAATACGTTTTTGGAATTTTGGCCCATTCCTCCTGATAGAGCTGGAGTAAGGTTTGTAGGCCCCCTTGCTCGCACACGCTTTTTCAGTTCAGCCCACAAATTTTCTATGGGATTGAGGTCAGGGATTTGTGATGGCCACTCCAATACCTTGACTTTGTTGTCCTTAATTTTGCCACAACTTTGGAAGTATGCTTGGGGTCATTGTTCATGACAAGCTTTAACGTCCTCACTGATGTCTTGAAATGTTGCTTCAATATATCCACAAAATTTTGTGAAGTGCACCAGTCCCTTCTGCAGCAAAGCACCCCCACAACATGATGCTGCCACCACCGTTCTTCACAGTTGGGATCGTGTTCTTCGACTTGCAAGCATCCCCTCTTTCCTCCAAACATAACGATGGTCATTGTGGCCAAACAGTTCTATTTTTGTTTCATCAGACCAGGGGATATTTCTCCAAAAAGTACAATCTTTTTCCCCATGTGCAGTTGTAAACTGTAGTCTGGCTTTTTTATGGTGGTTTTGGAGCAGTGGCTTCTTCCTTGCTGAGCGGCCTTTCTGGTTATGTTGACATAGGACTTGTTTTACTGTGGATATAGATACTTTTATACCTGTTTCCTCCAGCATCTTGCTGTTCTGGGATTGATTTGCACTTTCCCACCAAAGTACGTTCATCTCTAGGAGACAGAACGCGTCTCCGTGCTGAGCGGCATGATGGCTGTGTGATCCCATGGTGTTTATACTTGCGTACTATTGTTTGTACAGATGAACGTGGTACATTCAGGTGTTTGGAAATTGAACGCCAGGATGAACCAGACTTGTGGAGGTCTACAATTGTTTTTCTGAGGTCTTGGCTGATTTCTTTTGATATTCCCATGATGGCAAGCAAAGAGGCACTGAGTTTGAAGGTAGGCCATGAAATACATCCATATATACACCTCCAGTTGACTCAAATGATGTACATTAGCCTTTTTGTCGTAATGGGTCTTGTCACCTTTGCACTTCTTTCCAACTTTCCTTGAGCGCACGCAATGGTAGTCTGGAGGTGGGTTCGCAAGTCCGTCACGTATTGATGAGCCGTGTTGGCGGTGGCTGCAGTGACATCTCCTGGTTTGTATAGGAGTTGCAGTGGAAGTGTCATTTGTTGTCCCGTCATCTCGAATGGTGTTTTTTCCGTAGACCTGTTGCGTGTGGCTCTGATCGCCATCAGTACCAGTGGGAGTTTGAGGTCCCAATTTTTGAGGTCCCAATATTTCCTCAGGATTCTGACGATTGTCTTGTTGCTCCTTTCTACCTAGTCGGAGCTCCTAGGGTGGTACGTGATGTGGAGTTTAGCTTTGACTCCCAGGAGCCTCCAGAGTTCGGTCATTACAACTGCCTAAACATGGGTTCCTCTGTCGCTGTCCACGATTTCTTTTGGCAGGCCAAAACAACTGAAAATGTGGTTGAGCAAAAGAACTGCCGTGGTTTCTGCTGTTTCATTGGTTCCGGGCAGGCACTCCACCCACTTGGTGAATGCGCAAGTCACTGTGAGGAGATACTTGTTGCCTCTTGCCGACCTGGCAACTGGGCCGACCCAGTCGATTCTGATCGGGCTCCAGAGGTAAGACACTGGTGCTCTGTGAAGTGGCTTGGAGGGCTGAAATTGGCAGCAAGCTAGACACCCCCTCACGTATTGTGCCACGTCTTGTTTTATGTGAGGCAGGTGGGCCACCTTTCGCAATGTTTCACATGTAGCCTTGACCCACACACCAGTTTGCAAGTGGTCTAGATTACGGTAAGAACAGCCATCCACAAATGCCATCGGCATGCCAAGATATGTTCTCTTTGAAGTAGTGATGGTAACATCGAAACTACGTCACATGGGGTGTGAAGTTGATGTCGCCACAGCTTTGACAGACCACCATCGCCCCGCCCAAAGGCAGGTTTTTCGCTTTTTCAACAGGCCATACCTCAAATGACTGTTTGACCTGTGATAGATTCAGGTTTGACCATTGCTGTATAGCTATAATGTTTCACATTGGATTTATTAACTACTAAGGCGTGTTTTTATTTGAATTCTGGTAACGCTCTGCACACACAAGCTTGTTAGCTAGCTAGCTCTGGTCCAACGTTAATCCAACTCTCGGAAGTTCAAAGACATTCAAAGTTCCTCCATAGAAACCGCTCCTCCGTAGGTATAATTCTCTGGGCCTAATTCAGATAATGTCAGCACTTCAATTCAAGGCTCCTCCACCCTCTTCGTCGCCCGACCAGCAAAATTTCAGTTGCGTCTCGTGCCCTACACTTGTCTGTCCAATTCATGTTAGTTAACAACTATACAATATTCACACCCCTTTTTCCACAATTTGAAAGTGGGATTAAAATGTTTACAATTTACAAATAAAACCAATCTACACAAAATACTCTACTGTCAAAGTGGAAGAATTCTAACAAATGAATGAAAAAAATAAAAATAATTTACTTAAGTATTCAACCCCCTGAGTCAAAACATGTTAGAATTAGAGGTCGACCGATTAATCGGAATGGCCGATTTAATTAGGGCCGATTTCAAGTTCTCATAACAATCAGTAATCTGCATTTTTGGACGCTGATTATGGCCGATTTATATTGCAATCCATGAGGAGACTGCGTGGCAGACTGACCACCTGTTATGCGAGTGCAGGCAGCAAGGAGCCATGGTAAGTTGCTAGCTAGCATTAAACTTATCCTATAAAAAACAATCAATCTTAACATAATCACTAGTTAACTACACATGGTTGATGATATTGCCAGTTTTACTAGCTTGTCCTGCGTTGCATATAATCAATGCAGTGCCTGAAATTGTGTCACACTGACTGCTTACACTGTGTTCAGTGTAAGCATAGTCAGGGTATATGCAGTAGTTTGGGACGCCTGGCTCGTTGCGAACTGTGTGAAGACCATTTCTTCCTAACAAAGACCATAATTAATTTGCCAGAATTGTACATAACTATGACATAACATTGAAGGTTGTGCAATATAACAGCAATATTTAGACTTAGGGTTGCCAACCGTTCGATAAAATACGGAACAGTTCTGTATTTCACAGAAAAAAATAAATGTTTTGTTTTCGAAATGATAGTTTCTGGATTTTACCATATTTAATGACATAAGGCTCGTATTTCTGAGTGTTTATTTCATTATAATTAAGTCTATGATTTGATACAGCAGTCTGACTGAGCGGTGGTAGGTAGCAGCAGGCTCGTAAGCATTCATTCAATGCGTTTTCCAGCAGCTTTCGCAATGCTTGAAGCACAGCGCTGTTTATGACTTCAAGCATATCAACTCCCGAGATTAGGCTGGCAATACTATAGTGCCTATAAGAACATCCAATAGTCAAAGGTCTATGGCATACAAATGGTATAGAGCGAAATAGTCCTATAATTCCTATAATAACTACAACCTAAAACTTCTTACCTGGGAATATTGAAGACTCGTGTTAAAAAGAACCACCAGCTTTCATTTGTTATCATGTTCTGAGCAAGGAACTTTGGTCATCCAATAATCGGTATCGGCGTTGAAAAATCATAATCGGTCGACCTCAAGTTAGAATCACCTTTTGGCGGCGATTACAGCTGTGAGTCTTTCTGGGAAAGTCTCTAAGAGCTTTGCACACTTGGGTTGTGCAATGTTTGCAATTATTCTTTAAAAAATTATTCAAGCTCAGTTCAAATTGGTTGTGATCATTTGCTAGACAGCTATTTATCAAGTCTTGCCATAGATTTCAAGACGATTTAACTCAAAGCTGTAACCAGGCCACTCAGAAACATTCAATGTCGTCTTGGTAAGCAACTCTAGTGCATATTTGGCCTTGTGTTTGAGGTTAATTGTCCTGCCTAAAGGTGAATTTGTCTCCCAGTGTCTGTTAGAAAGCAGACTGAAGCAGGTTTTCCTCTAGAATTTTGCCTGTGCTTAGCTTTATTTCTTAATTTTTTTAATCATATACTCCCCAGTCCTTGCCGATGACAAACATACCCATAACATTATGCAGCCACCACCATGCTTGAAGATATGAAGAGTGGTACTCCGTGATGTGTTGTTGGATTTGCCCCAAACATAACACTTTGTTTTCAGGACTTAAAGTTAATATCTTTGCCACACATTCATGTTTTGTAATATTGTTATTCTGTACAGGTTTCCTTGCATTGTTTTTCAGTGAATTAAGATTAAACCAACATAAAAAATAAAAATAAGTTGACACAAGCAATGGATTCTGAAAATGTATGATTGATATGTGTAACGGGTTTCATCTTCCTCCTCTGAGGAGGAGTAGGAGAGATCGGACCACTGTGCAGCGTGCTAAGTGTCCATTTAATTTATTCAACTGAACACTAAAGAATACAAAATAACAGTGAATGAAAGTGAAAGTGAATGATACAAATGAAAACCGAAACAGTCCTGAAATGTGAAACAAACATTACAACAGGAAACAATCACCCACAACTCAAAAGTGAAACCAGGCTACCTAAGTATGGTTCTCAATCAGGGACAACGATTGACAGCTGCCTCTGATTGAGAACCATACCAGGCCAAACACAGAAATCCCAAAACATAGAAAAAGGAACATAGACAACCCACCCAACTCACGCACTCACCATACTAAAACAAAGACATAACAACAGAACTAAGGTCAGAACGTGACAATATGAAGGTTTTTTGTTGTATTTCCAATATACAGTGCCTTGCGAAAGTATTCGGCCCCCTTGAACTTTGCGACCTTTTGCCACATTTCAGGCTTCAAACATAAAGATATAAAACTGTATTTTTTTGTGAAGAATCAACAAGTGGGACACAATCATGAAATGGAACGACATTTATTGGATATTTCAAACTTTTTTAACACATCAAAAACTGAAAAATTGGGCGTGCAAAATTATTCAGCCCCTTTACTTTCAGTGCAGCAAACTCTCTCCAGAAGTTCAGTGAGGATCTCTGAATGATCCAATGTTGACCTAAATGACTAATGATGATAAATACAATCCACCTGTGTGTAATCAAGTCTCCGTATAAATGCACCTGCACTGTGATAGTCTCAGAGGTCCGTTAAAAGCGCAGAGAGCATCATGAAGAACAAGGAACACACCAGGCAGGTCCGAGATACTGTTGTGAAGAAGTTTAAAGCCGGATTTGGATACAAAAAGATTTCCCAAGCTTTAAACATCCCAAGGAGCACTGTGCAAGCGATAATATTGAAATGGAAGGAGTATCAGACCACTGCAAATCTACCAAGACCTGGCCGTCCCTCTAAACTTTCAGCTCATACAAGGAGAAGACTGATCAGAGATGCAGCCAAGAGGCCCATGATCACTCTGGATGAACTGCAGAGATCTACAGCTGAGGTGGGAGACTCTGTCCATAGGACAACAATCAGTCGTATATTGCACAAATCTGGCCTTTATGGAAGAGTGGCAAGAAGAAAGCCATTTCTTAAAGATATCCATAAAAAGTGTTGTTTAAAGTTTGCCACAAGCCACCTGGGAGACACACCAAACATGTGGAAGAAGGTGCTCTGGTCAGATGAAACCAAAATTGAACTTTTTGGCAACAATGCAAAACGTTATGTTTGGTGTAAAAGCAACACAGCTCATCACCTTGAATACACCATCCCCACTGTCAAACATGGTGGTGGCAGCATCATGGTTTGGGCCTGCTTTTCTTCAGCAGGGACAGGGAAGATGGTTAAAATTGATGGGAAGATGGATGGAGCCAAAAACAGGACCATTCTGGAAGAAAACCTGATGGAGTCTGCAAAAGACCTGAGACTGGGACGGAGATTTGTCTTCCAACAAGACAATGATCCAAAACATAAAGCAAAATCTACAATGGAATGGTTAAAAAATAAACATATCCAGGTGTTAGAATGGCCAAGTCAAAGTCCAGACCTGAATCCAATCGAGAATCTGTGGAAAGAACTGAAAACTGCTGTTCACAAATGCTCTCCATCCAACCTCACTGAGCTCAAGCTGTTTTGCAATTTCAGTCTCTCGATGTGCAAAACTGATAGAGACATACCCCAAGCGACTTACAGCTGTAATCGCAGCAAAAGGTGGCGCTACAAAGTATTAACTTAAGGAGGCTGAATAATTTTGCACGCCCAATTTTTCAGTTTTTGATTTGTTAAAAAAGTTTGAAATATCCAATAAATGTCGTTCCACGTCATGATTGTGTCCCACTTGTTGTTGATTCTTCACAAAAAAATACAGTTTTATATCTTTATTTTTGAAGCCTGAAATGTGGCAAAAGTTCGCAAAGTTCAAAGGGGGCCGAATACTTTCGCAAGGCACTGTAATTAATTGTAAACATTAAGAGAAATGAAGGATTTTCTACAATGTTGTTGATCCATCCTCAGTTTACTTCTATCACAGCCATTCAACTCTGTTTTAAAGTCACCAATTTAAAATTGGATTTGATCTAAGCTCTTCTCCTTTCAGGTGTGTTGCTTTGTTGCTCTCTACTACAGTGTGATCATAGGCTGAAGCCTGTTCTACTTAGGGAACTCTTCCCAGTACCCTTTACCTTGGGAAGAGAGTCCTGAACATGGTACCACAACACAAGTTACATAAGAGACATGAGGAGTGTCATAATGAAGTTTGGGAGGAGCTGAGTGCAGGGAAAACAATCGCATGTGACAGTACTGATAAGATACTGTTGAAGGCTCATATCACTTAGTTCCCTGCTTAGCAAGAATAATGCAATGTTTAGCGATAAGGAGGAGACGACACCCAAAGTGGGGTATGAATACCTCCATGGGGGAAGCCGTGTCTGTGTCTGAATTACAGCTGTAACGACCCGTTGGGAAGAATTGAACTTGGTTAAGCTTCTCTAGTGTCCGTGAGTTATTTATTCAAAATTAGAACCTAACACTACTATATAAGGAATAGGATTCCATTTAGGACACAACCATCACTCATTCATTGCCTTTCAGTAATGTTGTCCAAGTACAAACACAATAGAAGCCTGATGTGAACCTGACCATTGTCTTTGTCTTTCATCTCAGTGGAGGAATGCACAGCCAGTAGTCCCACCACCTACTTCTGGTTCCGGAAGTAAATATGATAACCTGGCAAATATTACTACATACAGCCTAATACTGGGACTGCTTAAGCACACACTGACAAAGAAACCCTTTTATTGTATTTTTTTAACTGTGGGATCCTGATTGTTCTAAAGGGGTATGTGGTTCAGAATTATTCCGTTTTTTTGCAACCATGGCAATTCACACACAAACTCCTTGCGATCAATAATGCACTAGGCCTAGATACTGTATCTATCATGGTAGGATTCAGTGCACTGTGCCAGTGTCTAGCCACTGACTGCCCCTTCTCTCTCTCCCCCCAATCCAGCTGGAGATCTGGGGTGAGGTGTAGGTATGGCGCCAGGTGGCTACGCAGGTCTTCTTTGCTTTTGGCCTGGGCTTTGGCTCAGTCATGGCCTATTCCTCCTACAACCAGCAACAACTGCCACCGTGACGCCCTCACCGTTTCCACCATCAACTTCCTCACCTCTGTCCTCGCCTCGCTGGTGGTGTTCGCCATGCTGGGCTTCCGCGCCAGGGAAGTCGCCATGCGCTGCGTGACGCGGTGTGTGTTTGGACGGGGAAAGGGTATTGTTTTTGATCTCTTTGTACTCTCTGTGTGTGTGTGTGTGTGTGTGTGTGTGTGTGTGTGTGTGTGTGTGTGTGTGTGTGTGTGTGTGTGTGTATGTGTGTGTGTTGGGATGAAAAGGGGCTATATTGAAATGCCCTGTCTTCGGGACTGTTTCTGGTGCTATGTTTAGTTAGATATTATTATATATCTACATGCATATCTACTCTGTCATTAAAAACAAATACTTGGTCGTAGCGATAGTACATAATAAACTGACTGGTTGTTCTCCACACTCCCCTCTCTCAGTAACTTGGAGAAGCTGTCTGAGCAGTTTTCCATGGGGCCCCTAGACCGGGACCTGCTACCCAGGTTTAACATCTCTGACCCCAGTTCGGTACCACTGGAGGCCGACAGGGATTGGTTCACGGCTCACGGAGCCATGGTCCCTGGCAACCTCACCGACTGCAGCCTAGAGGAGGAGGTGAACAAGGTAAATGGTTGATCTTGCACTCTAGCCTGCCTTTTCTTTTACAGCATCTCAACTCTGTATTCTTTGTTACAGCTTTGCCCTCTTTATTTGAAAACCAACCAGCCCTGCAGCCTAGAGTATGCTCTTCCACCCACTCCTTGTAAATTAGTAATGTAATTTTAGCAGGTTTATTGCTCAAATTGAAATATGTTAAGATAGTTAGGATCTGTTGAGCTATATCATGATACATGTAAATGTCCCCTTCCCTCTCTCCTTGTCCCTCTCTTTCAGGGTGTGGAGGGCACAGGGCTGGCATTCATAGCCTTCACAGAGGCCATGACTCTGTTCCCGGGCTGTCCCTTCTGGTCGGCCTTGTTCTTCCTCATGCTGCTCAACCTGGGCCTCAGCACCATGTTCGGCACCTTGGAGGGCATGCTCACACCCCTCACCGACAACTTCAAAGTGCTGAAGTGCCACAAGACCAAGCTCACAGGTAAAGAGAGAGAGAGATGGTGTCTGTGTCCATGTTTTTGCTCACAAGACCCTTTTTCTATCAGGTGGCCCATCTTGGGTTTCTGACCCTAAGTTTGGAAACCACTGGATGAAACTATTCATTTGTATAAACATTTGAATTCAATATTTCATATAGAAAATAAAATGGCATCATAATGGGGTCTGAGTGTTAGTCCTCACTCCTCTTTACTAAATATGCCAAGTGTATCTGTGTGGGGTCTGTAATGTTCTCTCCCTTCCCCAGTGTTTAGCTGCATCACCAGCTTTCTGATTGACATGCTGTTCACGCAGCGCTGTGGGAACTACTGTGTAATGATGTTTGACGACTACTCCGCAACCCTGCCCCTCATCATCGTGGTGGTGTTTCAGTGTTTCAGCGTGTCCTGGGTATACGGCGCTGACCGGTAAGAACCTATTAACTACACTGACCACATAAATCACATGATGTCCCTCAGAAATTAGATGACAATTCCTTTCCCGAAAGAGGAATTTTACATTGATGAAGAAATAGTCATACTTTTGGATTAATGCAAATTTAGATTACAAACAGTGATTCACAGCATCGATCCTTCAGGTCGACTTGCTGTGTTTGTTCCCCATTGTCACTGATCATTGTCTTGTGTATCTGAATGTCCAGGTTTCTTGATGACGTAGAGAAGATGATGCACGGGCGCCCCCCTGTGATGTATAAGTACCTGTGGAAGTACGTGTGTCTGCTGGCCATGCTGGGGCTGCTGGGAGCTAGCCTGCTGAGGATGTGCTTCAAACGGGCCCCCTACACCGCCTGGAACAGAGAAACGGTAAGGAGGCGGCCTCACCATGGTTGATATACGACCATATACCGTGCATTCGGAAAGTATTCAGACCCTTTGACTTTTTCCACATTTTGGCACAACTGTATTTGGGGAGTTTCTCCCCTTCTCTGTAGATCCTCTCAAGCTCTGTCAGGTTGGATGGGGAGCGTCGCTGCACAGCTATTTTCAGGTCTCTCCAGAGATGTTCGATCGGGTTCAAGTGCGGGCTCTGGCTCGGCCACTCAAGGACATTCAGAGACTTATCCCGAAGACACTCCTGCATTGTCGTGGCTGTGTGCTTAGGGTCATTGTCCTCTTCACTCCAGTCTGCAGTTCTGAGCGCTCTGGATCAGGTTTTCATCAAGGATCTCTGTACTTTGCTCTGTTCATCTTTCCCTCAATTCTAACCAGTTTCCCAGTCCCTACCGCTGAAAAACATCCCCACAGCATGATGCTGCCACCACCATGCTTCACTGTAGGGATGGTGCCAGGTTTTCTCCAGACATGACGCTTGGCATTCAGGCCAAAGAGTTCAATGTTGGTTTCATCAGACCAGAGAATCTTGTTTTCATGGTTTGAGAGTCCTTTTGGCAAACTCCAAGCAGGCTGTCGTACCTTTTACTGAGAAGTGGCTTCCGTCTGGCCAGTCTACCATAATGGCCTGATTGGAGGAGTGCTGCAGAGATGGTTGTCCTTCTGGAAGGTTCTCCCATCTCAACAGAGGAACTCTGGATCTCTGTCAGAGTGGCCGTCCCCCAGAGTGATCACCTCCCTGACCAAGGCCCTTTTCCCCCGATTGCTCAGTTTGGCCGGGCGGCCAACTCTAGGAAGAGTCTTGGTGGTTTCAAACTTCTTCCATTTAAGAATGATGTAGTAACCAAAAAAAGTGTTTAACAAATCAAAATATGTTTTAGATTCTTCAAAGTAGCCACCCTTTTCCTTGATGACAGCTTTGCACACAATTGGCATTCTCTTCAGGTCAAAGAGTTCAATGTTGGTTTCATCAGACCAGAGAATCTTGTTTTTCATGGTTTGAGAGTCCTTTAGGTGCCTTTTGGCAAACTCCAAGTGGGCTGTCGTACCTTTTACTGAGGAGTGGCTTCCGTCTGGCCACTACCATAAAGGCCTGGTTGGTGGAGTGCTGCAGAGATGGTTGTCCTTCTGGAAGGTTCTCCCATCTCCACAGAGGAACTCTGGATCTCTGTCAGAGTGACCATCAGGTTGTTGATCACCTCCCTGACCAAGGCCCATCTCCCCCGATTGCTCACATTTGCCGGGGGTCAGCTCTAGGAAGAGTCACGGTGGTTCTTCCTTTTAAGAATGATGGAGGCCACTGTGTTCTTGGGGACCTTCAATGCTGCAGAAATATTTTGGTACCCTTCCCCAGATCTGTGCAATCCTTTCTCGGAGCTCTACAGATAAATCCTTCGACCTCATGGCTTGGTTTTTGCTCTGACATGCACTGTCGACTTTGGGACATTATATACACAGGTGTGTGCCTTGTCAAATCAATTGAATTTATCACAGGTGGAGTCCAAGTTGTAGAAACATCTCAAGGATGATCAATGGAAACAGGATGCGCCTGCGCTTAGTTTCGAGTTTCATAGAAAAGGGTCTGAATACTTATGTAAATAAGGTGTTTCAGATTTTCTTTTTTATATATACATTTGAAAAAAAATCTAAACCGTTTTTGCTTCATCATTATGGGTTCTTGTGTGTAGATTGATGAGGAATTGTGTTTATCCATTTTAGAATAAAGCTGTAAGAAAATGTGGGAAAAGTCAAGGGTGTCTGAATACTTTCCGAATTCACTCCATGCATTTATGCATCGCATGTCCCTTTCATACTGTATGTGTGTGTATTCTCTGTTTGGATATATGGGTGGCTGGGGACAGTAGTTGTCTTGGATGCAGTTTTGTCAATTATCTAGGGACACAGGGAGCGGAATCCGAGAGTACAGATAAAGCGAGAGGAGGGAAAGAACAGCTGAGTGAACACACCTGACACACGGGAGTGGCTACCAAACCAGCTAAAGAACTGGTAATGTACATATTCCTATATCTGATTTGTATATCTAATTATATAATTGAATGGGAGAGTAACAACCTAAATATACATGGAAATGCATGAGAATTTAAATAAATAGTAAATTGTGATTACTAAGCTTAATTTCAAGACATGGCATTGTATTGGTCGCATACACATATTTAGCAGATGTTATTGTAGGTGTAGCGAAATGCTTGTGGAGCCAAAAGGTAAATGTTGCAACAAAAAGTTGTCTTTTGAGCTGTGTGGTAGTTGGATGCTCATAATAAGAACAGTAATTACAGGAGCTTCTCTGTGACTACTCTAAATATCCTAATGTAGAACTCAACGATGAAAGGGATACATCTTAACTGTGTGCACTCAGAGCGTGATAAAGTAGCAACATGGAAGTAATTTCAGTTCTGATCTCCAAAGATGTCCTCTTTTTTTTTAAGGTGAACCTGCTAGTATGGATGCCCTCATGGCCTGCCTGGTGGCCATGTGTCTCTGTCTGGTCCTCCCAGTGAGCTGGTCCCAGAGCACACACAAGTCAGAGGAGTTTATCAATACCCAGCCTCAACCTGCCCCTGGAGTACTACCACAACTGGCTCCTGCAGCAGCACACATCCAGGATGTGCTGAAGAGTAAAGAGGAGACCGAGATCACTTCAAAACAAATGTGTGAGTGAGAGTCACAACGGGGAAATGTTCATAGATACAGGGTCTGTGAGAGACAAATGTTGAATTCACGTTAGAGGGGAAAGAAATCACTGACGGGCAGCTGTTGGGAGAAATGGAGAGAGCGGAAGGGGTGGGGTTCATTTGTTGTTTATTTGTAGTTCTGGGCTACTTATGTTGTGGCTTTTGTTCACAAATAATACTGTACGTAGTACAGTTTGAGGGTGGGTTATAGTCCATCTGAAAGGCTGGTGTATGAAGGGATGTATGAATATACAAAGAATTCACTTTTACTTGTTTTGATATGATATTCAGAGATGGGTAACAATGTGTCACTGTTTCCCATCAGATGCGAATGTGGGCCACGACAACGCCAAACTGGGCCTGTTCATAGCTGCTGCCCTGGGAACCGTGGCGCTGATGGGCATGGTCTACTGCATCTACATGCAGTTTTACACCAAGCACCAGTACCTGCACACCCAGCTCCACGATGACTCTGGTAATAGAACTAACTCCTTTTCAATACTAATACATCATTTTACACATGTTGGGCTAGTTTTGGAACCATTGGAAACTATATAGAAATTACTGCACTTGTGATCTCTCTTATTGTTGACTCTTTCTCTGTCCGTCTCTTTTTCTCGTTCTTACCTTCTCTCGCCAAAGAGTTGACCCTTGACCTCCCAGAGGCACCTCCTGTTTTCTTCCACGGTTCCGTCGGTGCAATGGACAGAAAGGGAGAGGTGCGGGGATCTGGTAATGGATCTTTCATCTCTAACACACCCTCCACCATCTCTGTACCACCCAGGCTGTCCCCTCCTCCCTCCGCTGTGCCCTACCTTCCCCTCTTCCTCACCTCTTACCCTCTCAGGACCATATCTGTTAGAGATCTGGAGAGAAGCTTTGTCTGAAATGAGGTACTTATCACCAGTGACTGGAGACATATTAACCTGATCATTAAGAACAATGTTTTTTCTCTTAACTAAATTAACTGAAGTTGGTGCTGTTGAACTCATAATAAAATGGACTCTCACTGTGCATTTCCTGTGATCCTGTGGTTTTTGGAAATTGAAAAATTCAACAACTGAACTTTGTTTTTGTCTGCAGTACTATAGTAGTTGAGTAGCCTACTGTAGATCACATGCCATGTCATATTCAGGCCAGTAGGTGCTAGAACACTGGTGATACAGTAGGGTGATTTTATGATGGATTGGAATAAGACTCTCATCAATAAAATCAACATAGCCTGAAATAGTAGCCAATAGTACTCATAATGTGGCGAGATCAGAGCACATCCATGTTTGTGGATGTACAGTTATTATGGTGAGCTTTAACCTAAGATATTGGTTATACTTCCAATCTCTGGGGACCACTCTGGCCCTAAATGACCTGTTTCTCCAGTACATGTTTGTCAGAATAGACTAATCTAATGCCCTTCATTCAGTGTTTGTGTGGTACAAGAATAGCCAGGCTACTTAACACACCGGGCTGCAGGAAAGGAAGTGACACCATACCTCGCTACACAATCGGGCAGATTAGCGTTGGGGGCAGTAATCTGGTTTCAGCACCATGGATAGCGACACTCGCAGCCAGACAGCGGCCGACCGTTCATTCGAGATACACATTTGGATTTGTTTTATAAATTATTTGTAACTTGCTAAAGCACTGCTAAAACAACGTAGGCTATTGTCTAATCTCAATTTTGGGAAATGTGGGCATGGGAAGTGTTAGTGCTTTTTTCTTGAATATTTACTTGCGGCTCACTTTGGTTTGATTTAGACTAGAATAATCAGAGGGTATTAGGAGGGTGTGGATGTCTGTGTTCATAACTCTGTGCGTAAAAACGGTGTGGACCAGCTGGTTGAGAAAGGAAAGCGAGGTTTAATGGTGTGTGAGTGAAAGGTTAAGGGCGGAGGGAGAAGGTGATAGGGAAGAGAGTTACGCGCTCAAGCGGGAGTGCGCGCGGGAAGCAAATCGGTCGGAGCTTGGAGCCGGGAGGATGGAGATCCGACCAGATAGGTTTAAGATCGTCGCGGGCAAGACCCTTGGTAAATTACACAAGTAAGTTAAAACAACAGCTGTGGCTAGCTCATAGCTTACATTTTTTGTGCGGTGTATTTGTTAAAGTTGTGTAGCCTAAACTATACCTTGTTCGCGTAGCGCACGCAATCCAGATCAAGGTCTTGTTTGTGACAGTATTAGGCTACCTACCCACTTGTCATCCCGGCACTAAGTTTATAAAAGTTTAAACAAATATATAGGCCTATTCAATATTAGCCTAGGGCCATTTATGTTTATAAGATATAAAGTAGGCTATGACTTTTCTCCGAACTTTTGTTTAAAAAACGAACGGATCGGCCTTGACACCTAAAATCCTCATGCCCAAAACCCTTATCAATAGAACAGTCAATTTAGTAAAACCGTCGTTATAATATCTTACTTCAAATAAGACATGGAAGATATAGGCTACATACATAAATGCATGCTCAGAAATTCCTTTGATCCCAGTGAATGTGATGTTGTTGTTTTTACATGTAGGCTGCTTTAATTCAATTGTATGGTAAATTGCAATTGTAAAGGAGTGGGTGGGTTATGGTTGTTTTGATGTTAAAATATTTGATTTCCACTATGTTATCGTAGCGTGTGCTCTGTGTCATGGATACCTAGATTAACTTAATTCAGGCCCTATAAATTGACGTATAGGCCCACCTCGGAATGCTGTCCTCATCCTTTCTTTACCAGAGAACTTGAGACAGTTGCCGTTCCGGCCATTCTAAAGTCTATAAATAGCCTAACTGAAATGATTTACTGAAGGCGTAGAGTGAATTAATGTTTTCTGTGGGAGTAAATGTGGACATCAAAACTGTCCATTTGTTCTCTATAGGCAGTGATGCGGTGCTAGACTATTTTATGTTTGTTATGACTCTTTCTCATAGAAATAAAACCATTTTTTTTGCTTTAGAAATAAAATGGGGCCCATCTAACATTTTTCATTGTCAATGTATTATTATAACACCTGAACAATGAATTTCTTAGCGATGCTACGATGAGTGTTAACAGCATCCATTGTTTACAAAGGTAAGCCACACTAAATGGTGTACGAATCATTTATAATCAGGCCATAATTAATGTATATTAACATGTTGATAAAGGGGAAAAGACTCTGAGGTAAATATACCTACTGGAAAAATGTGTCTAAAATGTGACATTGCTCTACATGTTTAAAAAATGAGGAGGTGGCATCAAAATGTGTATATCCAAGAGAAGTATCTCTGTCTGATGTTCATGCTTGGTTCATATTTTACCTAGCCTACAGTCAAATCATTATTGGGCGGGGGGATAACTACATGATAAGAACTGATCTTTGTGCCCCGGGGGTTTTGTAGGCTATGCGCTTTAGTTGAACATTCTTTTGCATTAAAAAAAAACGTGTCCAGGCCAGCTGGTCAACTAAATATTGGCACTTTGTAAAAGCAGTGAAAGTTAGATCAGCATCTCATTTGCCTAATGAGATACAGTGTGTGGCCACTTGAGAGAGCAAGTGCTGGCTATTCTGCTCAAGAAATGTGGAAGACATTTATACTTTAATAAGGGAACATAACGTTTATTTGGTGCGGCCACGATGCAAAAAGAAAATGGGTGATTAATCTGCAGAAACATTGATGGATATCGGAGCGCAAATAGTTCGCGATCTCCCTTCTCTTGGGATTTGAAGAAGCGTCTGAAGACATAAATCCTCTCCCGAAATAGCCCTCTCCCCCCTCCAAGCTGTCGGCCCACGTAAATCCCTATACACCTCTCTCTCGCTCTCTCTGTAGGTAGCCTACCTCTCCAGGTTCTCCCGGTCTACGGTTTAATAACTCGTCATCGTCTGCTCCCCTCCCCCAAAGGCAGGGATTACTGTACCTACCTGCCCTACGCGATAGTTACCAAACCTTCACTTCCTTATCACATGCGTGCGCTGAGGTGTTCCCCAGTGCGTAATATGGTGCCTTGGTTTGTGGCTGCTGTTACGAACCTATGTTGTGTGAATTTTTGTGACATTTAGCCTTATATGACATGTAAATAGTTAGGCCCATTTTTCTTCATAGAGGTCTGGTACTCTCTTATAGGTCTATTAATTATTTTTCCGCCAGGTGATGGCAGCAGGCAGGACAAAATTCCTTCCCACGAAAACAGGCTGAAATTTCAGGGCTTTTTTAAACCCGAATTTCGATCTTGTCTCATCGCTGCAACTACCCAAAGGGCTCGGGAGGCGAAGGTAGAGTCATGCGTCCTCCGAAACAAGTGACCTAAGCGACTTTGAGCAGGGTATGATCGTCGGTGCCAGGCACGCCAGAGCCACTATTTCCGAAACTTGCCACCCTTCTGGGCTTTTCTTGCACAACCGTCAAATCACTGGGGTGCGACAAACAAAAAGCATAGTCAGCGGCAGTCCAGTGGGCGAAAACAGCTCGTTGAAGGAGAATGTCAAGAATCGTGCAAGCTAACAAGCGGCCCACAAACATCAATAACGACGCAGTACAACATTTCGCAACGCACAACTCCTCGATCCTTGTCACTGATTGATATTGCAGCAAACGATCACACCGGGTACCACTCTTTGCAGCTAAACCCAAGAAGAAGCGGTGGGCCTGCGATCACCAACACTTGACAGTTTACTTGAGGGGCCTGCGCAGTCCCCCAGACCTCAGCCTAATAGTGCATCTTTGGGATGAGATGGGATGAGATGGCACGAGCTGTTGATGGCATAAATGCACCGCCGTCCAATCTGCAGCAACTGCGTGTTACAGTCGCGTCAGCTTGGACCGACATCCCTGTGGAACGTTTCCTGTGGCACTTTGTAGAATGCCCCGAAGAAGTCAGGCTTTTCTGGAGACAAAAAGGGGGTCTGATCTGGTATGAGATGGGTGTACCTAATAAACTGTCCAGTGAGTGTATAAAACACAGGAAATCACATTTGACTGTACTGGGCCTTTTAATATGCTCCTCTTCCTTAACTTCTTTGATATCTGTCAGATGAATAACCAACTCTGACACTTGTTGTTCAATGATTAATAACTTATTGTTGCGATGATTGTGCTCGGGCCTTCATAACTCACAATAACAAATGACTTATGTAAACATGTTATAAACAGTTGCATAATTACTTATCTTTAACTGCAATCAGATTTTTCAGATACTCTGGAAAGGCATTGTCCCTAAAACAGGGAGTAGATATTTCGATCCAGCTGTTTGGTCATGCGTTGAGGTCGTAACAAAAACGAATTTAGCTGAATGCAATTCATATTCTTATGGTTGGGCCCTTTGCCCACATGATAAAACTGGAGAAATTCACCACACGTGAACTTGTCTGTGGTATAGTGTCTTATTTACACATGTAGCCACTGTTTTTGAGCGTGTGATGCATTTAAAATGTATTATTATAATTTGGGGGTGCTTATATTTGTCCTATTTCAAACGTGTACAAGTGGTTTAATAAGCATGTTTGAATTGGAAATGTTTTTTTATATATAATTATTTATTTATTTTCATATCCCAACTCCCCACTCTCCAATGGTGTTTCAAGGGGGTCGTGGCCAGGTTCAGCAATTATCAACGGTGACCCTGGAGCAATTAGGGTTAAGTGCCTTGTTCAAGGGCACATCGGCAGATTTGTCACCTTGTCAGCTCAGGGATTCAAACTAGTAACCTTTCAGTTACTGGCCCAATGGTCTAACCGCTAGGCTACCTGCCACCATCATATTGATAATGACATGTCATGACATTTCAACAAAATATCAGTCACCAGTCTAAATTTAGAGCTTTTTGTAATCCAAGTACAACATTTATTCATGTTTCTAAAGCTCATTTTGGTCCAGTCCAGTGTGTGGATTATTTAGAGAATTTGGCATTTGGTTATTGTATTATTCAAGAGAGTTCCAGTGCCCTTAGCTGACTTCTCACTCTGTGGTGAAAGGTTTTCCTATGGTAGCCATTTATCATTCTCTCAACTATTCCTTTGTGTGTTGACTAGTCTGCAACCTCCATCTCTTTATTCTGATGAGACCTAAGTGATGTAGTTGTTCAAGACAGTCTGTGTCAAAAGTGTCATATTCAGGTGGTATTGCTTCCCAGATCCAGTCCTATTCCTCATGTCCAATTTATTCTTCAATCAATAATCTTCACCTGTTGATTGAACTGTGAACTGCACTGCTGAACTGTTCTCACACCTATGTCCTTGACGAAAGAATTAAGAGATTATGTTGGAGGGAGAACCCACTATACTCATTTGACAAGCCAATGAGCAAGGATTAAGGGTCACTGACCTCTATTTAATTTGTTACACTGTAATATGTCTGAGTATTGTGCAGACAGACTTCCACATTTACTACACAAGTATGTGTCAGTCTGTCTGTTTGTGTGACATTACTTAGAGTGAAAACGAGGGGTTAGTATAGCGCTAAGGATTAAAAGGGATATAACGTCTCAGGGTCAGACAAAGCCAACCGAAAGTTGAGACATGGAGGAAAATGAACCAGAGTTAAAACTCTCTAAGACAGAGATCGAAATACATGAAAAAAACATTTCAAAGTATCTGCTGCAATGATATCAAGTGGATGCTGGCATATCTATGTCATTACCATGGGACAGTTGGCTCCTAGCCCGTTTTCAGCTGTTTGCAAGGCAACAGTGTTGAGCATTTCACTTTTAACACATTTCATAAACACCTGACGGTTATCAGAAGGACATTGTGTCGCCAGTACAGATGTGCACTTCCATATGCAATCCTGTTCAGACAGAAAGATATTTCTCAGGACGCAGAAAGGGGGGTTGGTGTTAAAAGAACAGTGGTGCAAGATGGGTGTGACGATGTGAGAAGAGAGGGAATTGACGATGAAAGGCAGGGACTGAGACAAAACTAGAGAGATGAACGAGGGACAGGAAGAATAGAGGGAAAGAGAGGCGCACAAATACAGAAATAGTACGAAGCGGTATTAATAATTCATCCTCAGCGAAAGTCATTAATACTTCATGTCAGAGAATGCTGGAGCCATTGCTTGTGTGCACTGTCTTTGGTATGGGCATCGTAGTGGCACCCATTTTGTGGATATTGCTTTGTCACGTATTGGTGTACATAGTTTCCGGATACCACAGCAGTTTTCGACTTGCCACAATGCAGTTTGTAAATTGTAGTTGGAAGCAAACTGTAGTTGGATGCCAAATAAGGTATAAAGTTTGCTGTCAAAAGTGTAGGCGTAATTCAAATGTCTTGATTTTACTTTCTTATCATTCTCTAGCCTCCACATGGCAAGTCACCTTGTAAAATGGCCTTGCATGTTGATGGGGGGTGACAAACACCTTGTGCTTTCAGGGATTATATTGGTTTATAATCCCATCTAACCATCACCTTTCCCTGGTTCTTGTGAAACTTTTGTATCTTAATTAGCAGTTTCCTCATTCCACCTCATACTCTATTGTTTCTGATGTCTGTAAAATGACAATAGTTCAATTTTGGAGGGATGAAAAGGTCTGTGGGAAAAATAATTATAACACAGCACAGTGTGGTTCAAAGGAGTACTCATTTGTTACCATTCCCAAGGACTATGCCCAACTAGCGAATAACTATGGAAGACCAATAGTCTTATTCCTTGGATGAGAAACGGTCAACTTCGCAGTTCAAACAATACTGGCTTCAACATTGACTGATTGACAGTTTTGTATTCTTCTGCCTCCTCGTCTGCTCTAAACCAATGTGAAATCTTTACTTCCAAAGCAGAGATGATATGATTGGCTCTCCTTCCACCCTAATCACTTGAGCATTAAAAACATCTGCCCAAACAGGAAGTGAAACAAGGGCATGTGAAACCTAAGTCTCCCCCACAACCCACCATATCCATTGGCCTTGCAGCAGAGGAATAAAGCATGGCCTGTGAACTCAGCACAGCCTCACATTGGGGCCGAGCTGATCTCATGCTTAATGGATGATGTGCCTCAGCTGAATACATATTTGATGTTTCCTAGACTGGAGGCTGGCGCAGGTCGTTAGCATGTTTGCTCAGTGAGCTGGATAGGTCGGGAGAGAGCAGGAGAGAGCGAGGTGAAGAGATTCGGCCAGAGATGTGCCAAAGAGACAAGTGCTGTTTTCACCGTACGGTTTTAGCTCTACTGTGTTACAGCCTACCTGCCGAGGCCTGTCAGATTGGTAATGTCAGCAAAAAACCTATTCGAAAAAAATAACTCACTGCAGGCCGGGGTTTGACCAAGGTGACATTGAAGTGTACCGAGGTGGTTGACATTGTTTTCAGGTTTACAGGAATGAATGTCTGTCTTGGAAGAGTCTGTTTGGGTTGTAGAAGTCAAGCATAGCAATTAAAATACATTAGCAATGAATAAAATCTCATGTAAGTTTAATACCATGCAAAATACATAATTAATGCATGGAAGACCCACACACAAACCTGCATTGCTGACTGGTGCTTACAAGAAGATATACTATTGAGACACAAGTATGTGGACACTCCTTCAAATTAATGGATTTGGCCATTTCAGACACACCCGTTGCTGACAAACATTGGCAGTAGAATGGCCCGTACTGAAGAGCTCAGTGACTTTCAACGTGGCACCGTCAAAGGATGCCACCTTTCCAACAAGTCAGTTCGTCAATTTCTGCCCTGTTAGAGCTACCCCGGTCAAATGTAAGTGCTAATATTGTGAAGTGGAGACGTCTAGGAGCAACAACGGCTCAGCCGCGAAGTGGTAGGCTGCACAAACTCACAGAACTGAACCGCTGATGCGCTGTCACGGCCGTCAAAAGAAGTGGACCAAGGTGCAGCGTGGTCAGCGTACATTTTCCTTTTATTTTAGAAATGTCGCCAACAAAACAACAAACGAAAGAAACAACCGTGAACAATCAGGGCATTAGTGACACAAACAAAGTTAACTACCCACACCGAAAGGAGGGAAAAAGGGCTACCTAAGTATGACAGCTGTCCCTGATTGAGAACCATACCCGGCCAAAACATAGAAATAAAGAAACATAGAAAACAAAACATAGAATGCCCACCCCACATCACACCCTGACATAACCAATCAGAGACAACGATAGACAGCTGTCCCTGATTGAGAACCCGGCCAAAACATAGAAATAAAGAAACATAGAAAACAAAAGATAGAATGCCCACCCCACATCACACCCTGACCTAACCAATCAGAGACAACGATAGACAGCTGTCCCTGATTGAGAACCCGGCCAAAACATAGAAATAAAGAAACATAGAAAACAAAAGATAGAATACCCACCCCACATCACACCCTGACCTAACCAATCAGAGACAACGATAGACAGCTGTCTCTGATTGAGAACCATACCCGGCCAAAACATAGAAATAAAGAAACCTAGAAAACAAAACATAGAATGCCCACCCCACATCACACCCTGACCTAACCAAATAGAGAAATAAAACGGCTCTCTAAGGTCAGGGCGTGACAAGTATCACATACAAATCGTCTGTCCTAATTTGCAACACTCACTACCAAGTTCCAAACTATCGCTGGAAGCAACATCAGCACAATAACTGTTCGTCTGGAGTTTCATGAGATGGGTTTCCATGGCAGCACAGCCGCACACAATATCACCATGCGTAATGCAAAGCGTCGGCTGGAGTGGTGTAAAGCTCGCCGCCATTGGACTATGGAGCAGTGGAAATGCGTTCTCTGGAGTAATGAATCGTGCTTCACCATCTGGCAGTCCGACGAACGGATCTGGGTTTGGTGGATGCCAGGAGACGCTACTCCAATTCATAGTGCCAACTGTCAAGTTTGGTGGAGGAGAAAAAATGGCCTGGGGCTAGTTTCATGGTTCTGGCTAGGTCCCTTAATTCCAGTGAAGGGAAATCTTAACGCTACAGCATACAATGATAATCTGGATGATTATGTGCTTTTGATTTTGTGGCAACAGTTTGGGGAAGTCCTTTTCCTGTTTCTGCAATGCCCACATGCACAAAGCGAGGTCCATATAGAAATGGGTTGTCGAGATTGTTGTGGAAGAACTTGACTGGCCTAGACAGAGCCCTGACCTCAACCATATTGGACACCTTTGGGGTGAAGCTATGCCATACCTATTCACCCAACATCAGTACCTGACCTCACTAATGCTTTTGTGGCTGCATGGAAGAAAGTCGCTGCAGCATTGACAGATTTTTCACCAAGTCGGTTTGGGGATTCAAACCAGCAACCTTTCAGTTACTAGCCCAATGCACTTATCCGTTAGGCTACCTACCGCCATGTGCCATTTAGCAGACACTTTTATCCAAGCGACTTAGTCACGACATCATGAGCGCATATATTTAACATATGGGTGGTCCCTGGAATCAAACCCACTCCTCTGGCATTACAAGTGCCGTGCTCTACTGACTGAGCTACAAAGGACCAGTCTTTGCACCACCTTTAACGTCTGTATGTTAAAGGCGGTGTCTATACAAGTCCTAAGCCAACTCTATATATAAGCAAAAAAAGAAACATCCTCTCACTGTCAACTGTGTTTATTTTCAGCAAACTTAACGTGTAAATATTTGTATGAACATAAGATTCAACAACTGAGATATAAACGGAACTAGTTCCACAGACATGTGACAAACAGAAATGGAATATTGTATGCCTGAATAAAGGGGGGTCAAAATCAAAAGTAACAGTCAGTATCTGATGTGGCCACCAGCTGCATTAAGTACTGCAGTGCATCTCCTCTTGGACTGCACCAGATTTTCCAGTTCTTGCTTTGAGATGTTACTCCACTCTTCCACCAAGGCACCTGCAAGTTCCCGGACATTTCTGGGGGAATGGCCCTAGCCCTCACTCTCTGATCCAACAGGTCCCAGATGTGCTCAATGGGATTGAGATCCGGGCTCTTCAATGGCCATGGCAGAACACTGACATTCCTGTCTTGCAGGAAATCATGCACAGAACGAGCAGTATGGCTGGTGGCATTGTCATGCTGGAGGGTCATGTCAGAATGAGCCTGCAGGAAGGGTACCACATGAGGGAGTAGGATATCTTCCCTGTAACACACAGCGTTGAGATTGCCTGCATTGACAACAAGCTCAGTCCGATGATGCTGTGACACACCCAGACCGTGACGGACCCTCCACCTCCAAATCGATCCTGCTCCAGAGTACAGGCCTCGGTGTAACGCTCATTCCTTCGACGATAAACACGAATCTGACCAACAAAACCACCACTCTTCAGTGAAGAGCACTTTTTGCCGGTCCTGTCTGGTCCAGCAATGGTGGGTTTGTGCCTATAGGCGACGTTGTTGCTGGTGATATCTGGTGAGGACCTTCCTTACAACAGGCCTACAAGCCCTCAGTCCAACCTCTGTCTGCAATAGTCTGAGCACTGATGGAGGGATTGTGCTTTCCTGGTGTAACTCAGGCAGTTGTTGCCATCCTGTACCTGTCCCGCAGGTGCGATGTTCGGATGTACCGATTCTGTGCAGGTGTTGTTACACGTGGTCTGCCACAGCGAGGACAATCAGCTGTCTCCCTGTAGCGCTATCCTAGGCGTCTCACAGTACAGACATTGCAATTTATTTCCCTGGCCACATCTGCAGTCCTCATGCCTCCTTGCAGCATGCCTAAGGCATGTTCACGCAGATGAGCAGGGACACTGGGCATCTTTCTTTTGGTGTTTTTCAGTAGAAAGTCATCTTTGGTGTCCTAAGTTTTCATTACTGTGACCTTAATTGCCTACCGTCTGTAAGCTGTTAGTGTCTTAAACCTCGTTCCACAGGTGCATGGTCATTAATTATTTATGGTACATTGAACAAGCATGGGAAACAGTGTTTAAACCCTTTACAATGAAGATCTGTGAAGCTATTTGGATTTTACGAATAATTTTTGAAAGACAAGGTCCTGAAAAAGGGACATTCTTTTTTTGCTGATTTTATATATCATATATAATCTATCCTCTCCTTTTCGTTCTCAGAATCCTAGAGAAGCGGCAGGAAAATGGCGAGACAATCGAGCTCACCGATGAGGGTCAGGCAGTTATCGTGGAGGAGAAGGAGATGCCCGTGGTGGACTGCACCTGTTTCGGCCTGCCCCGACGCTACATCATCGCCATCCTCTCCGGCCTGGGCTTCTGCATCTCCTTCGGTATCCGATGCAACTTGGGCGTTGCCATCGTCAGCATGGTCAACAACCAAACCATCTACAAGGGCGACAAGCCGATTCTTGTGGTGAGTCAGAGATATTGTCTTAGAACAAAGGGTTCTAAAAGGGTTCTTTCAGGACAGGTAGGGTTCTACGTGGAATCTTTTCATCTAAATAACACTATATGTCTGAAAAAGGGTTGTTGAGGGAAAACATTCTACCTGTTTTGTTTCCAAGAGTGATATGTGTGACTTGTTGGTAACCAGTGAGGGGAGAATGTATCCCTATTGTCAGTGGTGCTATGTATGCTCTCAAAGGGTCAGAGTTGGACCAATCAGGTTGCTTTGGCTTTACCTCCTTCTCCTAAATGGATAATTACCTTATTGGTTGTAATGACCAACAAACACGAGACTCATGCCTTGTTGCACTAGCTGAAAGAGGATTGTTACTGCCAGTTGAAATGTGGTGGCTATCAAAGTTGCTAGGTCCCTATGATCGCAATTAAATAGTTTGATTGTCAACTGCGGCTTTGTCTTTTGTTGAATTAATACTTTGATTCATGATTACTGTAGAAGGGTGATATTACGGTCACTTACTTTAGCTATCTAAATCATTTTTTCCCACCATCCCAGAAAATATTTTCCTCACCTTTTTTTGCCTTGAACTCTTCTTTCGTTTTTCTCACTCTCTCCACAGAAAGCTCAGTTCAACTGGGAACCAGAAACGGTCGGAATGATCCATGGGTCATTTTTCTGGGGATACATAGTAACCCAAATACCCGGGGGATTCATCTGTCAAAAATTTGCAGCCAACAGGTCAGCTGCTTTTACTTGTATGTAAATAATGTGACTATTTCAATAACTATTACTTTAGGTAGATATCTGATTCTTTTCCCCTCTATCACACAGAGTCTTTGGTTTTGCCATAGTGGCCACCTCATGCCTGAATATGTTGATCCCATCGGCAGCACGAACTCACATTGGATGCGTTATCCTTGTCAGGATATGTCAAGGACTCGTGGAGGTGCTTGGCTACATCCAATCCCTAGCATACATCAGAGTTCACACTGGCACTATGCTGATAACGGATTGTTTTCTCTATGGCGAACTGGCCACTGCCCGGCCATGTGTCATTCTTTGACTAGAATGTTTTCTTTCTAAAGTGTAAAATGCATTTCACCTGAAACACCCTATGAGAGAAAGAGTTACACCAGGAAGTTACGTCATTGATTTTAGGAGATCAACTTTTCATATGAGAAAGAAAACGTTCTCGTCAAGTATGACACATGGCCAGTCCACCATAGAGAAAACAGCTGTCAGCAACCTTTCAGTACAACTGCAAATATAAAAAGTTGTTGTTCTCCTAATGTATCTCTTTCTCTCATAGGGTGTTTCATACCCAGCATGCCACGGCATCTGGGCAAAATGGGCCCCGCCTCTTGAAAGAAGTCGATTGGCCACAACAGCCTTTTGTGGTGAGGTCATCTTTCTTTTCTGTCATCCTCTCTGTCTCCCGTCTTTGTCTGGACACTATAAAGGGACAAAGTTTAGACTACAATTAATATAACTTATTGTGATGACGTATTTCTCCATAATTCTTCTTGTAAAACTGATGTTTTCTACATGACTAGAACCATTTCATCATCTACTGTGACTATTTTGACCATTATAATAATTAATAATCATACTGTGATTGCTTAAGATCGTAGTTCTAGTTCCACAGCAATGTGTTTAATGCTGTTGATTTCCATATTAATGACCTTTCGGTCTCCCTCATGTTTGAGTGTGTCTGCCTCTGTATCTCAGGGTCCTATGCAGGAGCCGTGATAGCCATGCCACTGGCTGGAGTGCTAGTCCAGTACTCAGGGTGGTCGTCTGTCTTCTATGTCTACGGTTAGTGACATCTGTTTGTCATAAATGTTCCCAACTTAAAGTGATAGTCAGGGCCGGCGTTATGGGCGGCCGTTAGGGGGCCTGGCCCGCCCTGCCGTACCTCCTTGCCCATCCAAATAACATCCAAATAATATTGATAATTTATTTGACCAAGAGGCGCGAAAGACGCTTCAATGCATCCGAGCGAGCGAAACAGTGCCCTTCTGTCTCAGAATGCGTGGACCATGTATCTGATTCTGTATGGACCAAAAGAGTATGGCATGTCATACTATTTCTAGCCAGACAGAATCAGATACATGGGCTACATATAGTAAGGCAGAGGGGCGCTGTTTCGCTCACTCGGATGCTCTGTCCTGTGAGAGAGTTTCAGCAGAGCGGAAAAGGCGATGCAAGAGGGCTCACTCTCGCCAAAATCTGTCCAGAATAAGCCCAATGCTAATATGCAGACCTAAGCTTGTCGCCTGCCTTCCTGGCTTGGGACAACGATTACCATTGTTGGGGTGGAAACAAGAGCCTCTCGTCATTATATACAGATCTCTGATTTCAGACTCTTGCGAATTGGAAAGGAAAGTTGGTGGGTGCACAGTGCACTGTTAAGATAATGGCTTCCCCTATAGTCAATTTATGTTTTTTGCCAAAATGATATACTTACTACTGTCTGAATAAAAATATTAAAATACTTCACCAGAGAGCATGACTTGGCCACAGAGCTTGTTCACATTTTTTTGTCGTGGATTATTGCAAATCACAAGTGTGCGAGCCTATGCTTATTTGGGAATCCTGCAAATTTTGGCAGCGTGAATTGCAATATGTTTAGCTGATTTGAATTGCAGCTGTCAGTGAAAAGCATCTAAAATATGTGTGAAGATGATGTCTGAATATATTATAAAATGTTGCAACAAGAAGGAGGGGAGGGATGTGTGGCGAAGATATGGCATGTCTCTCTCCAGAATGCACGCACTCAGCTTTCCAGAATGCGCTCAGTGGTCTCCTGACAATTCTTGCACATTCATTGTTTCATTATGTGAATTGTTTACCCTTTGATCAATTCCCCATTACATATGTCACCAGTAGGTCTAGTAAATGTACCATTATTCCCCAATCATTTTATTACATTCATTTCTGTTAATGCATCTATTGATTACAGTTATTTACCGGTCTCATTCTTGGAGTGGAAACGTTGTTTGTAAAGTCTACAACCTGCTACACTTGTGAGAAACAAGTTCATGTAGAAAAGTGCCCATTTGGCAATGTCTGATTTCTGATTGTCTTAACTCACCACGTCCACCACTAATAAGCTGAGCTTTTCAGTAATTTTTTCTTCACCTCACACTAAGTCAGTCTGTTTTTTTAAACATCCATTTCGAATGATTTGAAAGCAATATCATGAAAATGTTTCCAACACTCCCGGCCTCCATAATCACCAGGCTTTGGTGTGAAAGAGCAAAATATCATGATCTGATGATTCCATATATAGTATCTACTGGAAACGTCATAAAAAGCAGCTGTCTGTCCCAAGCTCACTGGCGCAGGAAACGCTGAGGGCCTGGAATAGGCTAGTTGATACAATGTTGCAATTCAATAGCTCAAGTCAAGACATATAGAAAGGGAGGCAGAGTATAGAGATTAATGTGATTGAAAGAAGCAGAATTTTCATCAGGATATTTTCTGCTGTTTTTATTTTTCGGGTTTAGGCCTATGTATTTTACTTAGTTGACGTGGCCTACTGCTGCATTGGCCTATAGGCTATCTCTGAGTTCTATGCGCTCATGTCTTTAGCCTCCAATGCACCACGGTGTGGTGCTCCATATGGCAGAGCTGAGGCTGGTGCTCTCGCCTTAGTTTCATTTGAACTTTTGCATTTTTATCATTTTACTTTACATTTTACTACTTTTTTATGATTAACCTCGTGACAATGATTTTGAGAAACAAAAACGTTATTGTTGAAATTAAACTGTTCAACTAGAAGGCTCATATAAAGAATAATCATAACTGTCTCTCAGATCAGTAGAAATGAAAAGCTTCCCCAAACTTGAAACTTATGAGCTGCCTATGGTCTTTACTCATTAAAAAAAAATTGTGAACACACAAGCGCATGCACACACAAGAGGTCCCGTGAAAAGAAACGTGCCCGCCTTTGGAAATCAAAGGCCCGTCTGACAGATTCGTTCTGGCGCCGGCTCTGGTGATAGTTCACATTCATGCAAAATTTGAGTTATTTTTTACGACTTCCCTAGGGTATTGTAGTTTATTCCAAATCTTTAAAAAAAATGTGTTTGCTGGTTATTTAGCAAAGTCCAGAATCACCTGGCTAGATTTTTTTGAGAATGTAGCAATGCTACTGTCTCTGTGTCACAAGAATTTTCAATCCGAATGATGATAACTAAACAATTATTTAGGCTTTGACCAATCCCCGAGGTTTGTAAGACCCTGGGTTGAATAATAATTAGGCAAAGACTCCACTTCTGCAAGAGGTCCATAAAGTTTATTCAGAGAACATTCTAAAGTAAAAAAATGCAAAGAAATGTAATTTTATAACTCTCCCCCCCACCTACTTTCCTGCACATACACACACACAAACAGTAGATGGGCTGTATCTCTCCCCACAGTCCACATTCCTCGTATATCACTACCAAGCAGGCAGTTCCATACCATTCCCTCCCTCCCTCCTGAGATTAGGAGGGAACTTGACAGTGTCTCTTTCCTGTCGTAAGTTTTTCAAAGTTCCAACCAGGTCAGATCATGTATAGTTTAATTGTCCTCTGTGTTTTCTTAGTCACACACACACATTTCTCTCCCTTACTTGTCTCGACCAAACCTTATTGGACTTTAGTTGAATTATCCTTAATACAGTTTACATAGTCTAATAATTACGTTGGTCTAATTATTCTTATACGTGTTACAAAATCTAATAATTACATTTCAGGGTGGAATTCTTTAGTCATTACCTTAAACATATAAATTCCCTTATCAATCTGTTAGCAAAAGTGAACAATCCCTCAGTTCACTTCAAGTATGCAAATTCAAAAAAGGCTTATGAATTGGCTGTCAAACGTATGTACTGTAGCTCTGACTCTTAGTCTGTCCTTGTTTTAAAAATATCCTTTTCCCTTTTCCTCATCTTCCATCAGTTCCCCACTTTTACACTTCCTCTATTCTTCCTATTTTCTCCCCACTCTTTTCACTCTTCCTTCCACCTCCCAGGCAGCTTTGGGATCTTCTGGTATCTCTTCTGGATCCTGGTGTCATACGAGAGTCCGGCAGCCCACCCTACCATCACAGAAGAGGAGCAGAAATACATTGAGGAGGCAATCGGAATGTCAGCCGCTAATGCCACACCTGTTACGGTTAGTCAACAATACACCAATTCCTCTATTCACTCACTCACTTCTGAATTAACCTTCACTTCTTCTCCAGATCCACTTTTCATGGCCCTCCTTGTCGTGTTCTTATGGTGTAATTTAGCGTTTTTGATCCTTTGACATTTATTTTTTTAGTTAAGTGCCTGCGTCTGAAATTGGCACACTTTTCCCTATATCAAATGTTATTTGTCACATGCACAGAATACAACAGGTGCTCGAAGTCCAGGATCCAGTTGTAGAGGGAGGTGTTTAGACCCAGGGTCCTTAGCTTATTGATTAGCTTCGTGGGCACTATGGTGTTGAACGCTGAGCTGTAGTCAATGGCTTCAAACATAAAGATATAAAACTGTATTTTTTTGTGAAGAATCAACAAGTGGGACACAATCATGAAGTGGAACGACATTTATTGGATATTTCAAACTTTTTTAACAAATCAAAAACAGAAAAATTGGGCGTGCAAAATTATTCAGCCCCCTTAAGTTAATACTTTGTAGCGCCACCTTTTGCTGCGATTACAGCTGTAAGTCACTTGGGGTATGTCTCTATCAGTTTTGCACATCGAGAGACCAATTTCTTTTCCCATTCCTCCTTGCAGAACAGCTCGAGCTCAGTGAGGTTGGATGGAGAGCATTTGTGAACAGCAGTTTTCAGTTCTTTCCACAGATTCTCGATTGGATTCAGGTCTGGACTTTGACTTGGCCATTCTAACACCTGGATATGTTTATTTTTGAACCATTCCATTGTAGATTTTGCTTTATGTTTTGGATCATTGTCTTGTTGGAAGACAAATCTCCGTCCCAGTCTCAGGTCTTTTGCAGACTCCATCAGGTTTTCTTCCAGAATGGTCCTGTATTTGGCTCCATCCATCTTCCCATCAATTTGAAGAAAAGCAGGCCCAAACCATGATGCTGCCACCACCATGTTTGACAGTGGGGATGGTGTGTTCAGGGTGATGCGCTGTGTTGCTTTTACGCCAAACATAATGTTTTGCATTGTTGCCAAAAAGTTCAATTTTGGTTTCATCTGACCAGAGCACCTTCTTCCACATGTTTGGTGTGTCTCCCAGGTGGCTTGTGGCATACTTAAACGACACTTTTTATGGATATCTTTAAGAAATGGCTTTCTTCTTGCCACTCTTCCATAAAGGACAGATTTGTGCAATATACGACTGATTGTTGTCCTATGGACAGAGTCTCCCACCTCAGCTGTAGATCTCTGCAGTTCATCCAGAGTGATCATGGGCCTCTTGGCTGCATCTCTGATCAGTCTTCTCCTTGTATGAGCTGAAAGTTTAGAGGGACGGCCAGGTCTTGGTAGATTTGCAGTGGTCTGATACTCCTTCCATTTCAATATTATCGCTTGCACAGTGCTCCTTGGGATGTTTAAAGCTTGGGAATTCTTTTTGTATCCAAATACGGAGACTTGATTACACACAGGTGGATTGTATTTATCATCATTAGTCATTTAGGTCAACATTGGATCATTCAGAGATCCTCACTGAACTTCTGGAGAGAGTTTGCTGCACTGAAAGTAAAGGGGCTGAATAATTTTGCACGCCCAATTTTTCAGTTTTTGATTTGTTAAAAAAGTTTGAAATATCCAATAAATGTCGTTCCACTTCATGATTGTGTCCCACTTGTTGTTGATTCTTCACCAAAAAATACAGTTTTATATATTTTTGTTTGAAGCCTGAAATGTGGCAAAAGGTCGCAAAGTTCAAGGGGGCCGAATACTTTCGCAAGGCACTGTAGGTGTTCCTTTTGTCCAGGTGGGAAAGGGCAGTGTGGAGACTCAATCTCACATCTGTGTATCTGTTGGGGCAGTATGCGAATTGTAATGGGTCTCCAGTTTCCTGCCCGATGGTGTCGTGAGCCATGACCAGCCTTTTAAAGCACTTCATGACTACCGATGTGAGCTTTCTTGGGCACAGGGTCTATGGTGGTCTGTTTGAAACATGTAGGTATTACAGACTCCGTCAGGGAGAGGTTGAAAATGTCAGTGAAGACACTTGCCAGTTTGTCCGCGTTGCGTTGAGTACACGTCCTGGTAATCCGTCGGGCCCTGCTACTTTGTGAATGTTGACCTGTTTAAAGGTCTTGCTTACATCTGCTACGGAGCGCGTAGCACAGTTGTCCAGAACAGCTGGTGCTCTCATGCATGCTTCAGTGTTGCTTGCCTCGAAGTGAGCATAAAAGGCTCTGGTAGGCTCGCATCACTGGGCAGCTCGCAGCTGGGTTTCCATTTCCAGTCCGTAATATTTTTCAAGCTCTGCAACATCCGACGATCGTCGGAGCCGGTGTAGTAGGATTCAGTCTTAGTCCTTTATTGACGCTTTGCCTGTTTGATGGTTTGTCAGTGGGTATAACAGGATTTTTGAGGTAAAAACCTGGGGCGCATTCAGCAGGAGAGCCGTTGTGTTGAATCGCCTGATGTTTATTAACAGTGAGAATCGCAGAATGGTGAACTTAACTAAAAACGATGGAGAGTTTTGACTGTGTGATATTAGATTGCTTCTTGTGTAAATATTTTCTGTCTGGATTTTAATGATTTGTTTTGGAATGTTCAGATGGAACAAACATGCCCCTCTGACATGTTGAATAAGGAATAATGCGTCCTACTGAACGCTCCACCAGGTTGTTAGCTTTTTGAATGGTATGGGCTAGAATCAAGCCGTTTTCTCTGAGGACAAGCGGAGAGTGGAAAGTGGGAGAGTTGAATGTGACTACAAATTCAAAGTCAGCCTACTCTAATCATGGCACATTCATGGAATTTCTATCTGCAATGTCCGAGAACGTTTTGCAACTGAACGTGGCCCTGGTAACATTACCAGCAGCTTACTGTATATGCAAACATTTGGTGGCACAGAAATAAAGGGAAAGGAATAGCAAAAATGTATTTACTAAATTCATCTTGCCACTACACTATATCTGTCTGGTTAAATAACTTTTTGAGTTAATGGGAATCCAGTGACTCAGAATTGAGCACTTGGACCAGGACTCGAGCACTGGGACTCGGACTTCAGCAATAGGGACTCGTGACTCGACCCTAGACGCGACCATTGGACTTTGGTCTCGATTTGGACTCGAGATTTAAGTCACATCACTGGGTGAAACGGTCATTAGCTTCTGTTCAAAGTCATTAGAACCCGTTCTACGTTTGGACACCAATGTGGCTGCGGCGTCTGTAGAACTTTGATAACAATGACAGAGTGACAGAGGTGCAACCTATACTACTTTGCAGCACCATCTGGTGGTTGTGCTTCTATCTCTCTCTGTCTCTCTGTCTGTGTCTCTCAGTCTCTATCTCTGTCTGTGTCTCTCTGTCTGTCTCTGTCTCTGTCTGTGTCTCTCAGTCTCTGTCTGTGTCTCTCAGTCTGTGTCTGTGTCTCTCAGTCTGTCTGTGTCTCTCAGTTTCTGTCTGTGTCTCTCAGTCTCTGTGTCTGTGTATCTCTGTCTCTCTGTCTGTGTATCTCTGTCTCTCCGCCTGTGTGCCTGTGTCTCTGTGTGTCTCTGTCTCTGTCAGTCTCTGTCTCTCTGTCTCTGTCTCTCTGTGTCTCTGTCTGTGTCTCTCAGTCTCTGTCTCAGTCTCTGTCTGTGTCTCTCTGTCACTCTCTCTCTCTGCCTCTCTCTCTCTCTCTGCCTCTCTCAGCTTGTCTGTTTTGTGTAGTTTTGTGTTGTATCTATGTAGGCTGAATTTCGAATTTACATGGCCAGATAATTCTTATATATATTTGTTATATTTCTGCTTTTGGGAAGAGAATAGGATGTTACTGTATGTTTACTATAGGTTAATGAGGCAATACAAATGTGATGTGACTAAAATGAAAGGGCATTTAGTTGACTAAAATGGCCTACTGTTTTCGTAATTTTTACAATAACTAGACTACAATAATGACAAAAGTGTGACTAAAACATAAGAATATTTGAGTCCAAATGACTAAGACTAGCCTAAATCAACAACAAAAAAGTGCCAAAATGAACACTGCTCGGGCCAAAAGCAGTGTCTTTTAGAGCACACAATAGAGTCATGATAACATGATCAACCCAGGTCTCCATGTGGTGGCTGTTACAAAAGCTCTAAATCTGTGTCATTTTTAAACAACTCTATTCAAATCTATTCAGTAGGTTTTTGGTTTTATTTTACTGTGCACATTTGCCTGCAACCTGACACTGGATGTTTTCCTCTAGAAATGGAACACGCCTTGGAGAGCCTTTTTCACTTCGATGCCGGTCTACGCCATCATCGTGGCCAATTTCTGTAGAAGCTGGACCTTCTACTTGCTCCTCATCAGCCAACCTGCATATTTTGAGGAAGTGTTCGGGTTCGAGATCAGCAAGGTGTCTAAGACGAGGAATATCCATGTAGAGCTGGCATAGAGCCACATTCAGAAAAAAGGGTTCCAAAAGGGTTCTTCTGCTGTCCCCATAGGATAACCATTTTTGGTTCCAGGTAGAACCTTTTATGGTTCCAGGTAGATCCCTTTTCGGTTCCATGTAAAACCCTCTGTGGAAAGGGTTCTTCATGGAACACAAAAGGGTTCTACTTGGAGCCAAAAATAGTTATTTAAAGGGTTCTCCTATGGGGACAGCCGAAGAACCCTTTTAGGTTCTAGATAGCACCTTTTTTGCTAAGAGTGTAGTGCTGTACTAGTACAGGTTTATCTGGCTTTGTGTGATCCCGGGGTTGTGTGATCCCGGGGTTGTGTGATCCCGGGGTTGTGTGATCCCAGGGTTGTGTGATCCCGGGGTTGTGTGATCCCGGGGTTGTGTGATCCCGGGGTTGTGTGATCCCGGGGTTGTGTGATCCCGGGGTTGTGTGATCCCAGGGTTGTGTGATCCCGGGGTTGTGTGATCCCGGGGTTGTGTGATCCCGGGGTTGTGTGATCCCGGGGTTGTTTGATCCCAGGGTTGTGTGATCCCAGGGTTGTGTGATCCCAGGGTTGTTTGATCCCAGGGTTGTGTGATCCCAGGGTTGTGTGATCCCAGGGTTGTTTGATCCCGGGGTTGTGTGATCCCGGGGTTGTGTGATCCCGGGGTTGTGTGATCCCGGGGTTGTGTGATCCCGGGGTTGTGCGATCCCGGGGTTGTGCGATCCCAGGGTTGTGCGATCCCAGGGTTGTGCGATCCCAGGGTTGTGTGATCCCAGGGTTGTGTGATCCCAGGGTTGTGTGATCCCAGGGTTGTGTGATCCCAGGGTTGTTTGATCCCAGGGTTGTGTGATCCCAGGGTTGTGTGATCCCAGGGTTGTTTGATCCCGGGGTTGTGTGATCCCGGGGTTGTGTGATCCCGGGGTTGTGTGATCCCGGGGTTGTGTGATCCCGGGGTTGTGCGATCCCGGGGTTGTGCGATCCCAGGGTTGTGCGATCCCAGGGTTGTGCGATCCCAGGGTTGTGTGATCCCAGGGTTGTGTGATCCCAGGGTTGTTTGATCCTGGGGTTGTGTGATCCCGGAGTTGTGTGATCCCGGGGTTGTGTGATCCCGGGGTTGTGTGATCCCGGGGTTGTGTGATCCCGGGGTTGTGTGATCCCAGGGTTGTGTGATCCCAGGGTTGTGTGATCCCAGGGTTGTGTGATCCCAGGGTTGTGTGATCCCAGGGTTGTGTGATCCCAGGGTTGTGTGATCCCAGGGTTGTGTGATCCCAGGGTTGTGTGATCCCAGGGTTGTGTGATCCCGGGGTTGTGTGATCCCGGGGTTGTGTGATCCCGGGGTTGTGTGATCCCGGGGTTGTGTGATCCCAGGGTTGTGTGATCCCGGGGTTGTGTGATCCCGGGGTTGTGTGATCCCGGGGTTGTGTGATCCCAGGGTTGTGTGATCCCGGGGTTGTGTGATCCCGGGGTCGTGTGATCCCGGGGTACACAAATTGTATTTGTATCTTTTCTTTTGAGGACTTCAAACAAGTTATGCTAGTCTAAATATTGTCTTATTTGTCGTACAGTACTCAAAAATATCTTCCCTCTCCTTTTTCCAAACTTCTGCTCACATATCCACCCCTCCACCCCTCATCACAGGTGGGCTTGGTGTCGGCGCTCCCCCATCTAGTGATGACCATCATCGTGCCGATCGGGGGCCAGCTGGCTGACTACCTGCGCACAAACAAAATCATGAGCACCACCAATGTCAGGAAGATGATGAACTGTGGAGGTAAGTGAGGAGGGTGAAAAGGGGAGGTAGGAAATATATTTTACCTTAACTAGGCAAGTCAGTTAAGAACAAATTCTTATTTACAATGACGGCCTAGGAACAGCGGGGTTAACTGCCTTGTTTAGGGGCAGAGCGGGAGCAGGCGGAAGGGCAAGAGGTGTCATTGATTTAGAGATTTGCTAACAAGTGTTTGTATCCATGAATCATAAAAGATTATTGGTTGATTTGTATCAAATCAAACTACATTTTTATGGACGCATACACATACAGACGTAATTGCAGGTGTAGCGAAATGCTTGTGTTCCTAGCTCCAACAGTGCAGTAGTATCTAACAATACACAAATCAGTACACACAAATCTAAAAGTAAAATAATGGAATTAAGAAATATTAGGACAAGCAATGTCAGAGTCCGGAGAGAGAGTTGAGTGAGTTGAGAGAGTTGAGTGAGTGAGTGAGTTGAGTGAGTGAATTGAGTGAGTGAGTTGAGTGAGTGAGTGAGTTGAGTGAGTGAGTGAGTGCGTGCGTGTTATGGGATGTATAGACATTATGGACAGAATGTGGATAGAATATGTAGTATATCTGTAGAATAAGTAGGATATAATAGTATATGTACAGCAATAGTTGAATAGGATGCTATTGACTAGAATACAGTATTATACATACGAAATGAGTAAAACAGTATGTACACATTATTAAAGTGACTAGTGTTCCATTATTAAAGTGACCCGTTTTCCATGTCTATGTTCATAGTGCAGCAGCATCTAAGGTGCAGGGTTGAGTAACCGGGTTGTAGCCGGCTAGTGACAGTGACTAAGTTCAGGGCAGGGTACTGGGTGGAGGCCGGCTAGTGACAGTGACTAAGTTCAGGGCAGGGTACTGGGTGGAGGCCGGCTATTGACGGTGACTAAGTTCAGGGCATGGTACTGGGTGGAGGCCGGCTAGTGACAGTGACTAAGTTCAGGGCAGGGTACTGGGTGGAGGCCGGCTATTGACAGTGACTAAGTTAAGGGCAGGGTACTGGGTGCCAATGATTTCAAGTCTGTATGTAAGCAGCAGTCTCTCTGTGTTAGTGATGGCTATTTAACAGTCTGATGGCCTTGAGATAGAAGCTGTTTTTCAGTCTCTCGGTCCCAACTTTGATGCACCTGTACTGAGCTATCAGTCAGCTTGTGCCAGTTTTGTCATACATGACCTCTACTTTTACATGAGAAAAACTACAACTACAAGGAGAAATAGCAGGTAAAAAAACTAATCTGAACTAAAAGATTCAGGAAAGATATTGACCTGGAAAATACAACACCTTGTTTTGTGGTAACCACGGAGTCCAGTCGATGCGTGAGAAAATGATCACTGCATAAGGCAAACGATGACTCACCGTAACGCAGCATTGCTTGCCACTGTAGACTATTTTTGAACTGCAGAGAAATCGATAGAGGAGTGAGGGGAATGAGAAGCGTGTATATATATCTATATCTCACTGTGTGAAGCTGCACCATGTAGAGCCACAGTTAGGTTATACTTTCCTCAATACCCTTTAACTAGAAGGAAACAAAGGAAATAATGTCTTAAAGAAAAATATTCTGTTTTATCTGCAACAGAAATCAATCCCCATTCATTTACCTGTGTATTCAAAGCTCATTTGATTCTTGACCTCCTCCATATATGTTTATGGGTCTTTATTTCCTTGTATTAGGTTTCGGAATGGAAGCCACCCTACTGCTAGTGGTCGGGTTTTCTCATACGAAAGCTGTGGCTATCACCTTTTTGGTTTTGGCTGTGGGCTTCAGTGGGTTCGCTATTTCAGGTGAGACTTGGTTTGTTATATTTTATGTCTCTCATACCTCTGCTATTCTCTCCTCAAGACACTTTTTGGCATTCTCACACAGCAGAAGAAAAAGAGTTCACTGCAGCACCTCACAGAAACGAATAAGCTCTGTCAGCAGAACAACTAAACCTGATCTGTCCATAGAGAATTGCATAATCTCTCAAGCTCAGTTATTTAGGGGATTGTCCGTATCTGGCATAGAGTTTGGCTACTAATATATAATATTCTTGGAAATGGATCGTCTGTGTAGTTTACAACAACAACATGGTGACCTTTCTCTCTGTTTCCCCATTAGGCTTTAATGTGAACCATCTGGACATTGCTCCCCGCTATGCCAGTATCCTCATGGGCATCTCCAACGGTGTGGGCACTTTGTCTGGCATGGTGTGCCCACTCATTGTTGGAGCCATGACCAAACATAAGGTACAAAATGACTCTACTTCTACACAATATAGTAACATCACACTGCTTATTGCATTCATTACTGACTTCTACACATCATATAAACCATTATCTATCATAACACAGCAAGACACTGATGGAGGAGTAAGAGACAGATTCTTACTCAAAATTCATCCTTTCAGGACTTTCTTCTTTTATCACTTGTTTTAATCGATTTTTCTCACCCCATTCTCTCTCTTTTTTACTTTCTCTCTCTCTCTCTCTCTCTCCCTCCCTCTCTCTCACACACACGGACACACAATCTCTCTTTCACTCGGTCTAACAATCACTCTCATCTTTATCTTTCTCCCTCCCTCTCTCGCCTTAGACGCGGGAAGAGTGGCAGTATGTGTTTCTCATTGCTGCACTTGTTCATTACGGCGGTGTTATATTCTATGGTGTGTATTCTCTCTCAATCCCCTCCCCCCATCCCTCTTCTTCGCACATCCTAATGAAGCTGTATAATGATGCTCCGTTTCACAACAATTGTTTGCCATTTACTCTTGAATTGACCCTGAAGTAAATAAACGGGTTTCATTTGTATCAAACTCATTTCATGCCACACAAGCTAGATCCTTCATTGAAAATCAAACATGCATTCTCATATCGCTCTCCCCTTTTGCACTATTGCATTGCCTTTCGTAATAATATTCAGATATGATTATATCTGATATCATTTTGATCATTTTGGTCCTACTTTCCGTGTGTTAATGCAACCCTTTAGTGTAGAACTAAATCATCTAGATCCAAGCCAAGTAAGTACAGCTTTGGGCAGAATGTTTTTGTTTGTCTTTTGTATTCCAGGACTTTTTGCCTCCGGAGAAAAGCAGTGGTGGGCAGAGCCTGAGCAACTTAGCGATGACAAGTGTGGAATTCTGGATGAGGATGAGCTGGCCAACGAGACGGAGGAGTTGTACCGTACTAGTGGAGGAGGAGGCTACGGAGCAACGAGCCAAGCCCCGGATCCCAATGGAGGAGGAGGAGGAGGAGGAGGTGCAGGAACCTGGGTTTCAGACTGGGACAAGACTGAAGAGCTAGTACAACCACCAGGAACCAATAGTTACCTACATGGAGGAGAGGAAGACAGGGAGCTAACATAGAGGAAGTTACAGGGTGGGGTAGCAGACAGAACGAGTACGTAAAAGAGTGAAAAGTTTCCTTGTGGCACAGGATCTTGGAAAGGGGTGGATTAGGTAGATGGGATGAGGGCAAGGAGCGGAAGAGGGGGAGGAGGAGGAAGAAAAGCCAGCATGTCCATAGTATTATTTATGGGGAACTGAAAATGATTGTACAAAAGTGGAAAGAGGATGAGCCATAGCTGTACTAAGCGTGTGTATGTGAGTGTGTTTTTGCATTTGTGTACCGTGTGTGAGACATTCTCACTAAGAGTATTTTAGGACACCAAAGCTTCTTTGTCGATACAGGTACACCTCTTAATGAAGAGGGATATTTTTAGGCCTAGTTTGGTTGCTTTCATTAACAGTGCGTTTATTATAACCCACCATATGGGTTGTTTGAATATATTCCATCATGAGGATGAGCCTGATTTTTGTTACCATGTTTGTCACAAGACTACCTGTAGATCTACAACTGAATGCCATATACTATATCACAGTCTGGTGGCTAACATCAACATGTTAATTCAATCCATGATAACGTTCACACTTTTAAGAAAAAGCATCTTACTTGTGCCAATAAGTAGTATTGGTTGGCTTAATCTGGAGAGATGCAGTCCAAAAATTCAGAAGTTATTGACTTACAGCATTGTGACTACCAGTTTATCTGTAGTCTGTTCACTATTCCTTCTACAGTATCAGTTCAATGAGTACAATTTTCAATTCTAGCATGTCAACGAAATGTATACATTAGGCCTCGAACCTGTCTGCCTGGTTGAAAAGGATTGTCTGTTGCGATGTTGCCTTGGAAATAATTACAAGGGATGTGGTTTTAGAAAAACAGTCAGAAGGATGAGAAAAATAGTTGCGCCAAAGACCAACTCAGAAACATCACCCAATCCAAGTTCTGCAAAATATAGTGACGTTTATTGACAGGTAATACTGGTATTTGACAGGTATACTGGTATATATTTCACATACAGTTGTTAGACTCTTCGGTTTTACTTTATATAAGACTGTATGTATGAAGGTGTTTTGGGAAAGGAAAATGGAGAATCGCATAAAACATAATAGTATTGTTCTGTAACAAGTCTGGATTCCGTATATACACTGTATTCTCCACCTCCAATAGACTCGTACCTATGTTATTGTAGCTTTGTATTGATTTCCACTGTTTGTCTTGCCGGTCACGCTTGATATATTGTGATGTCAGTGCGCTCGTGCCCGAAGAACCAGTTTGCAGGCACCAAGGAGTCCCAAAAAAACCAACACACGCCAGCCTGTGCCCACCGTCACAGTGACTAAGCAATAACACACGGAGGGAGAGAGGCTGTGGGGTCATGATCCCAAAGAGCGCCCACCACGACCCTATCAATCACTCATCCAAACCAGTCAAATAGTGACTGCTTTGAAGGGCAAAATGGTGCATGAAGCTATATACCAGTCAATGGTTGACAGTACATTTCAAACATGATATTGATGTAGCCGCTGGCTCCCTCCAATGCAGGGTCGTGTTCATTAAGCACCAGAAGAAGAAAAACTGACTGAAACAGGGAGGGACTACCTCGACTTATGAAATACACGACCCTGGTGTCCATACAGAGCAGAGAAGGGGAACCGGAGATCTCTCTCTCTCTCCTATGGAGGAATATCCCTCTCACCAACCCCTCCCTTTACTTATATAGTCTGCACTGAAGTGTAACTCTGGATATACTTAGAAACGTCGGTAGGCTATATTTTTACGCACTTAGTCAAAAAGCAATAACTAATGAATTATGTATGTCACTGAAAATGTTGAATTTCTGTACATAAATAATAACTTTACTGGTAAGCTTTTTGAGTTGTTAAGTTAGCCTTAGAGCCCTAAGATAAAACCCATGTTTTCTTTGCTAAAGCAGAGTGGTGTCTCACTTTCAGACTTAGATCAAATATGGCAAAAACGTATTTTGAGGTACACTTGATTTTGCACTTTTGGGACAATTCCATTGGCTCTTCTGTACCAGGCAAACTAAATCAAGTGCAGCTTAAGTATTTAAACGTTTTTACCTACATATTTCACCCAGGTCTGATCACTTTGACTGACGAGTTTGTTTCAGTCATTGGCGATAAACAATATTAGTCTTTCACAGTCCTGGAAAGGATGAATATTTACTGTTTGGGTTTTTGCTGTGGTTGTGTTTTTGTTTCTTTTTTATAGACTGTCAGCTGCTTTCATTCTTTAACACTTTTGTTTTCTTCTTTACTGTAAAATGTAAAATTGTGTATGTAAAAAAACATGTACATGTGAAAATAATATTGTGTAATAAAAGCTGGAGGACAATATTATTATCACTATATTATTACTATTATCATTACTACTGCTATTATCAACATTATTACAAATTATTCAACATTATTTTGGAACATCACATTCTATTTTTGTCTATGAACCTGTTCAGTTTTCTATACTTGTGGATGGTATGTGAATTGTGAACAAACTGTATAATACACAAAGCCTCCTGCTTGTCTGGTTCCCACTTTATCTGCCCACATCTTTCCCTTCGAACACCCCATTCTTCCCTCTGCCTCTGGTTGGGCTGCTAATGGGCAAAGAACCCTTCTCTCCAGATACGAGGTGTCATATTTCTCTGCCATATCCCTTTCCCATCTATTGATCACTGGGCTTCAGATATCACCCTAGAGAAAATGGGAGAGAGAAATAGAGATTTTGATGGGCTTTGTCACTGTCCAGGGAGCACGTGGAGGGTCTATGTCATCATGTCAGACAGAGATAGTCCTTATGACCAGTGTAGAAAACACTCTCTTTCTCTGCCCTCTCTAATCATTAATAATCCTGCATCCATCTGCCTGAGAGAGAGCGAAAAGGAAGGGGGAAGGGAGAGACATTGGTAAGTGATATTTGATAATGGTATTATATTATGACACCTGATTTCTAGCTGTGCACTGTGCATTCTCTTGGCATTGTTCTGTGAGGGGGTGAAGGAGAGAGACAAGGAGGGAAGGAAAGAGGGAGGGAAATGGAGGAAAGAGAAGCTGTCAGGTTAGCTGAAGTCTTTCTGACACACTTGGCTGGGCTGAGGAGATTCCTGGTGGGAACAGCAGGTTCAGGTAATTATAGTCGAGATGGATGAGTGTAGTGCAGGAGGATTCCACCCCTCCTCCTCTGCCAGCCCTGGGACTCCTCCCACAGCTTCCCTCTTCTCTGACCACTCAAAGGTATTTCTTGGTTCAAAGATAATGGCTTCAATGTTGTAAAGACCAAGGTGCGTATTCACAAAGCGAGACGCTGCTCTAGGATCAGTTTTGCCTTAGATCTTTATGAATAAGATTACATGGACAGAGGAACTTAGATCAGCAATCTTACTGTAGGAGCGCTGTGTGAATACAGCCCCAGAACAGTAACCAGTTGTAGACAGTGTTAATCACCCATCCCTATGGTAATATTAAACCCTGCTGCTCATACTATTGTTCTCAGACCTCATTTTAATATAATTATTCCAGCACAGGGTGATCCCGCACCAAGGTACACCAAAGTGCAATGGTATAATAATATTGACTCAATCTGTGTCTGGTTGAGTGTGGGACCCACTCAATCAGTTGTTTGGGGCCCAAACAACTGATTAAACTGATTAAACTGATTAAACTGATTAAACTGATCTAAATTTTATATCTTTTTAAACCTTTATTTAACTAGGCAAGTCAGTTAAGAACAAATTCTTATTTACAATGACAGCCTACCCTGGTCAAACCCTCACGATGCTGGGCCAATTGTGTGTCGCTCTATGGGACTCCCAATCATGCCGGTTGTGATACAGCCTGGAATCGAACCAGGGTCTGTAATGATGCATCTAGCACTAAGATGCAGTGCCTGAGACTGCTGCGCCACTCGGGAGCCATAGTTTCCATAAAACAATTTATTATGCAAATACTTTATTTCAGCAAACTAAATGATCATAATGATAATACCCATATTCCACTGCTGCCCACTATAACTAATATATATATTGTAGCAGTTTCAGGGGTTGTGTGGTGGATGGACGGTATGTGCCTGCAAGGTTTCTGTGTTTTCTGGCTGCCAGTATTCCCTAGAGGCAGGACCATGGACAGCTCAAGGGAAAATACCAGACTACAGCAAAACAGCCACACCTGTCTCCAGTTGTAATTAGGCTAAAAGTCATATGAAGGAGGTTTACCGGAATAACCCCAAAGACATATTTACTTTATTTGAGTTCTGTATATATCAGGAACACTGCCGGTACCTGATAGATAAATAAACCATGTTAACCCTTCACGTGGACTGGTGGTGTGCGTTTCTATGTGTAAACCCTGCCTTACCAAGATCATAGTGCCGAAACCGCCACAATATACAGTCTGGAGTATCGCTTTGGGATATAATGTATAGTAAACATATTGATATCTCAATGCAGGCTCTGTATACAGTGCATCTGGAAAATATTCAGACCCCTTGACTTTTTCCACATTGTTACATTACTGCCTTATTCTAAAATGTATTAAATAAACAAAATCCTCATCAATATACACACCACAGGTTTTATTCTATTTTTTGCAAATGTATTAAATAAACATACCTTATTTCCATAAGTATTCAGACTCTTTGCTATGAGACTTGAAATTGAGCTAGGATGCATCCCGTTTCCATTGATCATCCTTGAGATCATCCCTCCTCTACAACTTGATTGGTTGATTCAATTGGACATGATTTGAAAAGGCACACACCGGTCTATATAACGTCCCACAGTTGACAGTGCATGTCATAGCAAAAACCAAGCCACGAGGTCGACGGAATTGTCCGTAGAGCTCAGACAGGATTGTGTCAAGGCACAGATCTGGGGAAGGGTACCAAAAGATTTCTGCAGAATTGAAGGTCCCCAAGAACACCGTGGCCTCCATCATTCTTAAATGGAAGAAGTTTGGAACCACCAAGACTCTTCCTAGAGTTGGCAGCCCTGCCAACCAGGGAGGTGACCAAGAATCTGTTGGTCACTCTGATAGCTCCACATAGGAACTCTGGAAGCGGGAGAACCTTTCAGAAGGACCACAACCCTACGTACACAGCCAATACAATGTGGAGTGGCTTTGGAAGAAGTCTCAATGTCCTTGAGTGGCTCAGCCAGAGCCTGGTCTTGAACCCGATCTAACATTTCTAGAGAGACCTGAAAATCGCTGTGCAGCAGCACCATCCAAGTTTGAGTGGGGAGTTTAAGTTTATCCTGCAGAGAATAATGGGAGAAACTCTCCAAATACAGGTGTGCCAAGCTTGTAGCCCCATACCCACGTAGAGTCAAGGCTGTAATCTCTGCCAAAGGTGCTTCAACAGAGTACGGAGTAAAGAGTCTGAATACTTACGCAAATGTACATTTAAATGTTTGTAAAAATGTCTAAACTGTTCTTGCTTCGTCATGAGGTATTGTGTGTAGATTGATTATATTATTTTTGAAATACATTTTAGAATAAGTCTAACGTAACAACATTAGAAGAAAAAAAAGTAAATGGGTCTGAATACTTTTCAAATGCCTCTGAATACTTTCCAAATGCATCTGAATACTTTTCAAATGCCTCTGAATACTTTCCAAATGCATCTGAATACTTTCCAAATGCCTCTGAATACTTTTCAAATGCCTCTGAATACTTTCCAAATGCATCTGAATACTTTCCAAATGCCTCTGAATACTTTCCAAATGCCTCTGAATACTTTCCAAATGCATCTGAATACTTTCCAAATGCCTCTGAATACTTTTCAAATGCCTCTGAATACTTTCCAAATGCATCTGAATACTTTCCAAATGCCTCTGAATACTTTTCAAATGCCTCTGAATACTTTCCAAATGCCTCTGAATACTTTCCAAATGCCTCTGAATACTTTCCAAATGCCTCTGAATACTTTCCAAATGCCTCTGAATACTTTCCTAATGCATCTGAATACTTTCCAAATTCCTCTGAATACTTTCCAAATGCCTCTGAATACTTTCCAAATGCATCTGAATACTTTCCAAATGCCTCTGAATACTTTCCAAATGCCTCTGAATACTTTCCAAATGCCTCTGAATACTTTCCAAATGCATCTGAATACTTTCCAAATGCCTCTGAATACTTTCCAAACGCCTCTGAATACTTTCCAAATGCCTCTGAATACTTTCCAAATGCCTCTGAATACTTTCCAAATGCCTCTGAATACTTTCCAAATGCCTCTGAATACTTTCCAAATGCCTCTGAATACTTTCCAAATGCCTCTGAATACTTTCCAAACGCACTGTAATTTGAATTTGATTGAAGGGGCAATCTGCAGTTCAAACACAAGAAAGTGGCCAGCCAGCCACGGTCTTAGGTAAACAGCTTAGGGGTGGGACTGGAGAAATGTAACCACTCTCAAATTCATAGACAGGACTAGATGCAATAACTAACCATCCATGAGATCAAAATTATAGTTGTTTTTATTTTATTACAATATAGTAAAACAAGCTTATATTTTTGGTTTTGATGGGGTTAAATAGTTGCGCTAAGCCCACGAGGCATTTCTAAGTTATATTCTTCAATAAGCCTCAGGGTGGAGGAGACGGACGGTATGAGGAGCTGAGAGAGAGGGAGAGTACGACACCCGGAACACAACTCCAGCAGCAGCAGCAGGGGGAGAGAAAAGTGGGGGAGACACCCTGAAGGTGAAGGAAGAGAGGTGTACGTCACCTTAGGTGACGAGGGGGCTAAAGATAGGGATGGGGAGATTATGTTGTATGACGTTTAGAAAAAGTCCAAAGATGGGTGGGGGGGGGGGACAGAATCTGTACCATACTTTGGGGGCAAAACTATAGGTCGATTTGAAAATGCGATGGAAACACATTGAAATGTAGATTTCAATTTGGTACATGAAAACTTATTACCATCATTACTTTCAGACATGAAGGTCAGTCCTACCTAACCCCCTTGATTTAAACTACCCACATTTTTTGCCACTAAATTGAAATTATATGTCAATGAAGCTTATGCATTTGGAAATTGGCATGTTATATTTACCCAGAACTGAGATGGTGTAGCTGTTACTCTTCTGTCCATTGCTCTCACAGAGTCTCTACTCTGGGGATACATTTAAGCTGAGCTGTGACAACAGCACAGGTACGATAAAATGGTTCAAGAGCAAGACAGCCAGACATGCAGCAAGACTTGCTCTTGAATCTCATTTTTGTTAAATAAATATTTTATAGTACCTGCGCTGTTGTCACCACTCAGCTTAATTGTATCCCCAGAGTATACTTGCTTGACTGAGGGGGACATGGAAACTGAAAAGAGATTGAAAAAAAGGAGAGAGAACAATTAGAGAGGCTTTTGTCTCTTAGTGTAAATAGGAATTCTCACAATATTTGGCTGAAGTGGCCAACTGCAGTCTCAGAGGTTAGGTTTATGCTGCCATCTAGCGGTAGATTGCAAACAGCGGCATTTGAGACGTCACACTTGATAAGTGATATGAAAATTGCTATGGTGGTTAAATTGTTATCTGTGGGATTTCACTTAGTGACGGGGAATCAACTAAGGTACAATTATCTCGTGGACAGACTACGTAAAACATTTTCCCAAATTACATAAGATTTTAGTTCTGGGCTCACCAAGATTACTCAAGAAGTAGCCTAATTAAAAGGCTATTTTAAAGATGCATTAATTAAGGCAAGAGAGGAACATTCCGAGTCATTCCGTAATTGGTTCAAGTCATGTATTGTCCCTCTGCACAAAGAACTCTGTCCAACACTCTAGCGTTGATGTATTGTACAGGTTAAGAGTAGCTATGATTCCATTCACTTTTGTAGCGATTTTTTGTTGTTGTTATTGACATTTAGAAAGTTCGCATAGAAAAGAGTTGCGACATTTGCCTGCTAAGGTGCGTTTCCATGTAGATCTCTTGTGTAGATAAAAACACCTGGACGTAATGACGTCAAAATAAATAAACTGATAAGCGCCAGGGAGATGAGGAGGAGCAAGCAATGTCTGTTTGCTCCTGGCTCTTATTTGCTAGAAATATTCGTTGTTAATCTGATTTTAAAGGGATAGTTCGAGATTTCTGTCAATTAAACCCTTTTTCTTCTTACCTTTCTACTCATTCACTTCTGTTAAATTAATACAGGGGCAACACTGCAGACAACCAGAAATGCAAGGCGAAGCAATTCAGACATTCTTGATAGTCAGGACAATCCTTGTCCTGCAGTACAGTAAGCAACTAGGCGTTTATGGTGCAGACATTCATATGACCTATATGGTCATGTGACCTGGCCAACATCCAAATGTGTTTGATAGATCACTGGAAAAGAGCAGGAATAGGAATTTTGTAGGCTAGCTATATCTTCCACTGGTGTGACTGTAGTCGGTATTTAAAGATGATCCAACTTGAATAAACACTTGGAGGTAAGGATGACAGCAGTGGTGTAGCCTATGGGCGAGGCAATACAGATATCACTTATTATTGATGTCTATACTGAACAAAAATATAAACACAACATGCAACAATTTCAAAGATGAGTTTCAGTTCATATAAGGAAATCAGTCAATTTAAATTCATTAGGCCCTAATCTATGGAATTCACATTAAAAAAAGGTAGGGGCGTGGATCAGAAAACCAGTCAGTATCTGGTGTGACCACCATTTACCTCATGTAGCGCAACACATCTCCTTCGCACAGAGTTGATCAGGCTGTTGATTGTGGCCTGTAGAATGTTGTCCCACTCCTCTTCAATTGCTGTGAGAAGTTGCTGGATATTGACGGGAACTGGAACACGCTGTCTTACATGTCGACCCAGAGCATCCCAAATATGTTCAGTGGGTGACATGTCTGGTGAGTATGCAGGCAATGGAAGAACTGGGACATTTTCAGCTTCCGGGAATTGTTTACAGATCCTTGCGACATGAGGCTGTGCATTATCACAAATCAAATTCAATTGTATTTGTCACATGCAACGAATACAACCTTACCGTAAAATGCTTACTTACAAGCCCTTAACCAACACTGAAGTTCAAGAAATAGAGTTTAAAAAATATTTACTAAATAAACTAATAAACTAAAAAAATAAAATAAAAAGTAACACAATAAAATAACAATAACAAGGCTATATACAGGGGGAACCAGTACCTAGTCAATGTGCGGGGGTACAGGTTAGTCTAGCTAATTTGTACATGAAGGTAAGGGTAAAGTGACTATGCATAGATAATAAACAAAATCCTGCTGAAACATGAGGTGATGGCGGCGGATGAAAGGCATGACAATGGGCTTCAGGATCTCTTCACGGTATCTCTGTGCATTCCAATGCAATTGTGTTCGTTGTCCGTAGCTTATGCCTGCCCATACCATCATCCCACTGCCACCATGGGGTACTCTGTTTACAATATTGACACCAGCAAACCGCTCGCCCACACGACGCCATACACATGGTCTTCGTTTGCGAGGCCTGTTGGACGTACTGCCAAATTCTCTAAAACGAAGGTGGCTTATAGTAAAGAAATGAACATTAAATTATCTGGCAACAGCTCTGGTGACCATTCTTGCAGTCAGCATGCCAATTGCACGCTCCCTCAACTTGAGACATCTGTGGCATTGTATTATGTGACAAAACTGCACATTTTAGAGTGGCCTTTTATTGTCCCCAGCACATTGTCCCTAGCTCGTCTCTTACAAAAGCTTTCCAGAACTTGCAAACTGCTTTTTATACTGTTCCACATACCTTGTGTCAATTGAAGCTTATCCTCAATACTGACAAAACTAATGGTGTTTTCTAAAGCAAGAAATAGACCTCTGAACTTTTCACCTATTATTACCCGTCAGGGCATTGAGATTGAGACTGTAACCTCATATAAATATCTTGGAATTTTAATTGATGACGGCCTCTCTTTTAAATTGCATATTCAACAATTTACAAAAAAATTGAAGCTGAAATTGGGATTTTATTTTAGGAATAAGGCCTGTTTTTCTTTTGAAGCCAGAAGGAGGCTAGTATCAGCTATATTTATGCCTTTACTAGATTATGGGGATATTTTATATATGAATGCTCCCCCTCAGTGTTTGAGATCAATTGACACCCTTTACCATGGCACCTTGAGATGTATTTTAAACTGCGCCCTTACGCACCACTGCACTTTGTATACCAGGGTTGGCTGGCCTTCTCTAGTCACTCGTAGGCTCAGTCACTGGTATACTTTTATTTACAAAGCCATTTTGGGTTTACTACCATTTAATTAACAGAAAATCTATCATAAAGTTGGTAATTTATACCTGAATATATATTTTTCTTCTTATTTAGTATTCATTTATTATATCAGTTTCCATATTTTCCATGTGTTTTTAGTAGATAGACCATATGGTCGGAAAGAAAATAGCCTAGTTAATGAAAAAAGCATCTAATGACATTATTAGTTTCTGTTAACTCTGCAAACTCTTCCAACTATTTATGTTTTTCACAACTGCTACCAGTTTGATGCCAAAACGTTGAAAACAAATACATATAAAGCCTTTTTCATGCTGAAACTCTCATATTAAACAGGTATTCAAGTTAATGGTTCATATTTAGGATAATCATTTAGGATAATCATTTAGGATAATGTTTTAGGGTAATGTTTTAGGATAATGTTTTAGGATAATGTTTAGGATAATGTTTTAGGATAATGTTTTAGGATAATGCTTTAGGGTAATGTTTTAGGATAATGTTTTAGGATAATGTTTAGGATAATGTTTTAGGGTAATGTTTAGGATAATGTTTTAGGATAATGTTTTAGGATAATGTTTTAGGATAATGTTTAGGATAATGCTTTAGGGTAATGTTTTAGGATAATGGTTTAGGATAATGTTCTAGGATAATGTTTTAGGATAATGTTTTAGGATAATGTTTTAGGGTAATGTTTTAGGATAATGTTTTAGGATAATGTTTTAGGATAATGTTTTAGGATAATGTTTAGGATAATGCTTTATGGTAATGTTTTAGGATAATGGTTTATGATAATGTTCTAGGATAATGTTTTAGGATAATGTTTTAGGGTAATGTTTTAGGATAATGTTTTAGGATAATGTTTTAGGATAATGTTTTAGGATAATGTTTTAGGATAATGTTTTAGGATAATGTTTTAGGATATTGTTTTAGGATAATGTTCTAGGATAATGTTTTAGGATAATGTTTTAGGATAATGTTTTAGGATAATGTTTTAGGATAATGTTTTAGGATAATGTTTTAGGATAATGTTTTACGCGCTTGTCATTAATCATATTTTTAAAAAATCTTCTCATCTTATTGAATTATTTTATATATTCTGCATGTGAAAAGCATTAGCTTATCATCTGATGACCTACTGTAATCATTGATGGAAGTGATAAAAGCTTTTCACAGCCATTCAGTGTCATTTATTTTAGGGCACTGGACATTGGGTTATACTGGTTAGTAGTAGTATTATACTGGTTAGTATAACCCAATGTCTTGGGGAGAAATAGAAAGGCAGTCAATGAAAGATGTTGTCATGCGCTTACTCACCTAGATGACAGGAATTTAGTAACTTAAGTGCCTGTAAGCAAGTTGTATGCTTCTCAGTTATTCAGTCATGATAAATTATTACCCCCAGTCCATTGGCGGACACGCAGCTAATGTTCTTTCAATTACTCATAACTGTCACTAGAGTTCACTACTGTGTTATTTATCACTAAATAAGTTGTGTAGTTTCTTCCATAAACCAGATGGCACTGTGATCTGAGGTCAAGGTTAGGTGTAGAAATGACCAACCTGGACACATGTATCTTTTCTGCTCTCCTTTGTCACTGAAGAAATTTAATTAAACAGTATGGTGGCAATTGCTTCCATGACATGTGTTTGTAATGAATTGATAGATAGTCAAAAGCACTTTTATATTATAACGTACTATGTATTGTGCCCACATAATGAATGCTATTCTTTCCATTTCGTTCCATGAGCTATACAGTGCCGTCGGAAAGTGTTCAGACCCCTTGTCTTTTTCCACATTTTGTTAAGTTACAACTTTATTCTAAAATTGATCAAATCGTTTTTTTTTACTCATCAATCCACACACAATACCCCATAATGACATCACAATACCCCATAATGACAAAGCAAAAACTTAAATATCACATTTACATAAGAACACAGACCCTTTACTCAGTCCTTTGTTGAAGTACCTTCGGCAGCGATTACAGCCTCAAGTCTTCTTCGGTATGACGCTACAAGCTTGACACACTTGTATTTGGGGAGTTTCTCCCATTCTTCTCTGCAGATCCTCTCAATCTCTGTCAGGTTGGATGGGGATCGTTGCTGCACAGCTATTTTCAGTTCTCTCCAGAGATGTTCGATCGGGTTCATGTCCGGGCTCTGGCTGGGCCTCTCAATGACATTCAGAGACTTGTCCCAGAGCCACTCCTGCATTGTCTTGGCTGTGTGCTTACGGTTATTGTCCTGATCGCTCTGGAGCAGGTTTTCATCAAGGATCTCTCTGAACTTTGCTCTGTCCATCTTTCCCTCGATCCTGACTAGTCTCCCAGTCCCTGCCACTGAAAAACATCCCCACAGCATGATGCTGCCACCACCATGCTTCACCTTAGGGATAGTGCCAGGTTTCCTCCAGACGTGATGCTTGGCGTTCAGGTCAAAGAGTTCAATCTTGGTTTCATCAGGCCAGAGAATCTTGTTACTCATGGTCTGAGTGACTTTAGGTGCCATTTGGCAAACTCCCAGTGGGCCCTTTACAGAGGAGTGGCTTCCGTCTGGTCACTCTACCATAAAGGACTGATTGTAGGAGTGCTGCAGAGATGATTGTCGTTCTGGAAGGTTCTCCCATCTCCACAGAGGAACTTTAGAGCTCTATCAGAGTGACCATCGGGTTCTTGGTCACCTCCCTGACCAAGGCCCTTCTCCCCCGATTGCTCAGGTTGGTCGGGCGGCCAGCTCTAGGAAGAGTCTTGGTGGTTCCAAACTTCTTCCATTTTAGAATGATGGAGGCCACTGTGTTCTTGGGGACCTTCAATGCTGCAGAAACGTTTTGGTATCCTTCCCCAGATCTGTGTCTTGGCACAATTTTGTCCCTAAGCTCTACGGACAATTCCTTCGACCTCATGGCTTGGTTTTTGCTCTGACATGCACTGTCAACTGTGGTACCTTATATAGACAGGTGTGTGCCTTTCCAAATCATCAATTTAATTTATCACAGGTGGACTCCAATCAAGTTGTAGAAACATCTCAAGGATGATCAATGGAAACAGGATGCATCTGCATCAATTTCAAGTCTCATAGCAAAGAGTCTGAATACTTAAGTAAATAAGGTATTTCTGTTTTTTAATTTGAATACATTTGCAAAAAGTTCAAAAACCTGTTCACGCATTGTCATTATTGGATATTGAGTGTAGATTGCTGTGGATTCAAATATACATTTAATCCCTTTTAGAATAAGGCTGGAACGTAACAAAATGTGAAAAAAGTCAAGGGGCCTGAATACTTTCCAAAGGCACTGTATATACAGCACTATATAAGCGCACTCTTCCTTTCATCCCATTCATTAAATCATTTTCTCCTCCCCTTTACGCACGCACGCACACGCGCACACACGCACGCACACACACACACACACACACACACACACACACACACACACACACACACACACACACACACACACACACACACACACACACACACACACACACACACACACACACACACACACACACACACACACACACACAAAATCCCTACTCTCTCCTCCATCTGCCCATGACCCACTTTTTCTCCTTCCCATTGGGATGTGAATGGTTAACTCGGAAGGCAAGAGGAAAGCTTGTCTTTCAGAATCAGGACATAGGACAGCAAAACCAGAGAGCACACCAATATAGGCCTGGAGTATAGTGTATTAAAGAGAAGAAGTGTGCCATCGCGGTACGTGGGTAAAAAAGCTAAATATGATGTGGCTGTCTATGGTTCGGATTTCTGTGTTCTTGTGTGCGCATTCGTGCAAGTCGAAAAACATCTTGACTCACCTGTTAATTGAAATGCTTTCCAGGTGACTACCTCATGAAGCTAGTTGAGAGAATGCCAAGATATTAAATATATTTGAATTAGTTTAACACTTTTGGTTACTAAATTATTCCATATGTGTGATTTCATAGTTTTGATTTCTTCACTATTATTCTACAATGTAGAAAATAGTAAAAAATCTATAAAAACCCCGGAATGAGTAGGTGTGTCCAAACTTTTGACTGTACATATTAAACTTCCATCCTCTCAGGTGACAGGCACAACATTGTATAAATTAATTGTTGGATTAGAATCGCGGTTATAATCGTTTGCCAGCACAGAGAATTAAGTAAAAGCACAACCACAAGTATCATATCACTGTGCGATGTTCTATCGATTCCCAGGATCATTTCATGTTTATCTGAGCTAGTCCATAGGTCGCTGGATTTTGTAGGAGGGGGTCCCTGGGCAAGAAAAGATTGAAGACCCCTCTTATATTGTATTTGTGCATCTCTGAGTGATGTTCTGTTGATTCTCCGGGGTCATTTCATGTTTTCATGTGTATCTGAGCTGTTCACTGTTCAAGCATACAGAAATATAGTGTTTAGTATTTCTTCCCGTTTTGTATTTTTACCTGTTTCATAGCTCAGATAAAGATGAAATGACCCTGGGAATCAATAGAACATCGCACAGTGATATGATATAACATTCAAAATGGGTGAATCTTTCCTTTCATGTTAATGGAAACACATCCAACGCAGATCCAGCCGACTCGTTAGTGTGCTGCTCATGGTCTGTTGTCCAGCTTCCTGTGGACAGGCCCTCTTTCTCAAGATCAAAGGAAATAATTCAGTACATAAATCCTGCTGGAGTTCCGTTTCAACAAAAAATACATTGACCTTTTATTAAGACTGTAAACATGGCATTAGTGGTTCTTACAGACACAACCCGGCTTCCAAAGTAATTAAATATTCAGTACTACCACAATCAATCATATTGAGGGTAATCAATTATAAATTGTTTATCTGTTGTCGCTTATGGCTTGAAGGCCAATCATGCAGATGATTTACATGTCATGTTTCTAGTAGGATGCATCAGTAAATTGGTACCTGCTTTTTCCAGCGACCTTTCTTCCAGCTGCCAGCCTGTCTTACACTCTGGGTCAACCCAAATAGGAAGTGGGGATCAGCAGTATGTGACACATCCTTACATAGCTCCATAAACCCTGTCCCATTGGGAAGTGAACGTTAATTACGACAGTGTACCTCTCCCAACACCTTGCACTGCGGCGATCACTTGAAGCTTCCGATTCCCCACCAATGTGATGAGAGAGAATAACCTTTGAATTTGGTCAATGGAGAGAGGTCTTGCAGGCTGTGATTTTGATCCCCACTGAACATCAAAGAGACCAGGAGAGAGATGACCTGAATCTGGCTGCTGTCAGTGTTAGACAGTGTCAGTGGTAGATAGACCACAGGAGGGGAGAAGGGTGGCATAATATCATGAGAGAAGAATGTGTGTGAGAGAGGGGTGGAGGCAGGGAGGGAGAATGGCAAGCGACAAGGAGAAGGAGAGTGTGTTAAGAGGGAGGTTGAATATTGGGGGACGAGGGAATATGAGAGTGTATGTGAGTGAGAGGGAGTGGGATAGAAAGACAGAATGGAGAGTCACAGGAGTAGCTAGAGTAAGTAAGTGGAACATAAAGAGAAAGGGAGGAGAGTGATGGAGTAAGATCAACCTACCAGCTGTAGAGAGAGCGAGCAGGGTTGTTTGAATGAGCCACAGTGGCGAAGGAGAGTGTGTGTGTGTGTGTGTGCGAGGGATAGATAGATAGAGCTGTTGAGGGGGTAGGGTAGGTGAAAGGGTGTGTGTCTGAGAGAGAGAGAGGTTGTCAGACCCCCATCGAAGTAGAGGCTGCTGCTCAGTGCAGTTGCTCTGGGTCCCATTGATACCCATTTGTAGAGTGGGAAGAGCTGAAAATGTAATTTTGAAAGGAGAAAAAAAACATGTTTTCTTTTTTTTCTCTCTCCTTATTTTTCCTTCTGGATCTTTACTCATCTCCAATCTGGTCCTCCTTGCTCTCTTTGTGGTTGTATGAAGGAGGTCACTGCGGATACAAAGTAACGGAGCACAGTCCAAACAACACTGTAGAAGGTATTTATTCTTTAGTTTTTGTGTTTGTTATATACTGATGTATTGTTTTAAAGAATGTTTAATAGAGTAACATTAGTAGTTAACTCAGAAGAGTAACTGAATGGAGAGCAGGTTTTGGTGTTTGGGGACCGACCATGATAAGTGACAGAAAAGGTGTCTGAAAGTCAAAGGCACAGTAACCAATAGGAAAAGGGCGATCGTTTGGTGACAGAGACCCACTGTGCAAGAAGACAAAGATAAGATAACATCTAGAAGCAAGCTTGGATATATACGAGAGGTGTCGTCTCAGCAATCAAATCAAATCGGTCTCAGTCTCAGCGATGCATGTTTCATACAGAGAGGGGTGTGAGCTGGAAAGTCGCAGTGTTCTTCAGAGAAGAAAGTGAGAGAGAACAGCGCTGGTATCCGTGTTGTAGAGAGCAGAGGGGTGTGTATGATGGTGAAGAGGTCTAATTCACATGTTTTATGTAGATGGGGAGGGGGATAGGTGCAAAGTGGGACAGTACAGGGATTACACGATCACAGAGGCTTCTTCAAAGCCAACACTCGTGTAATTGGGCACATCACTTAAGAGTAGATTAGTATTCCTCAAGAAATAGACAATAGAACAGATTTGTCATAGATAAATTGTGACTTCTATACCCTGTTTCCATGTGATTTCCATGAAATTATTGTACAGTATGTAGCCAAAAGCTTGTACAGTTGTTAGGTAATCTAGTTCAACTCCTGAAGTAGTCAATAGATGAAGCTTACGGTGTCTACAACTTGAATTGAGTTGCGTTTCTGTAAATAATTGCTCGATGCGTATGAACGTCGGGCATGAACAAACGGAGAACGAGTCACCACAAGGTTGAGTCAGACGAGTGGGCAAAGATTGTCAGAAGTTTATTCTGAAAGGGGCTTTATCACCTGAGGACACTTTGAAGCGTGATTACAACAATATTAGGCCTATGTTTTTTTTCAATCGCATGCAGTACCATAGTCAGACCATGTTGCATGCGCTACCTACTTCTTACAGAGCAATAGAGAGAGGATGGGAGGGGGGGGGGGCTGCATACACATTTCGGGAAAGCAATCTGCAAAGCTGCCCCTGTTGATTCCACGGGTGTATGAACTATTATGTAACAAAAGTTATAAAATGTGTTGCATCTTGCTGGGTCAGTTCAGTAGCCTGACGACCTATCCACATCGCTCCTTCCAAATGCCACGCCCACTTGCTTTCTTCCATGACGTCTTGAAGACTGTGAACATATTCTTACCGTTCCGATTGGTCCCAGACACTGACGTGTTGGGCCAGAGCCGGCGCCAGAGCCATCATTGGCTTTGCTTAATCCAATTGGCTACAGACAATCTCATCGCAGTCAAATTTGTTTTGTACAACGCCCCTGATTTTGACGTCAGCACAAATGACTTCAAGGATGGCCGTTTCTGACTGAACGTATGGAGCGATCGATAGAGCAGTGGACTTACATTCATGTGAGTCGCCAAAGGCACAGAGTTCAGAGTGAGGAAATAGAAAGGTCAGGAGAATCATCGCAGAGCACAACACCGAATTTCACACACTTCCTGTTCTGATGCTTGTCAACAAAGTTGAGTTTTATTCCTAACTCGAGTTCTTACTATGCTATAAGCTGTCTCCAGACAGCACCACTGAATGAAGTCAAGTCATATGCGAGTGGAACAGGTTATTATATGATAGAAGATGTGCTATGCATCAATGGTGTAAGACAGGCTCATGAGCTGAGCAGAAGACTTTGATCTTATAGATACAGAAAGTAATTGGCTGTGCCTCCCTCTAGACTTACAGTGAACATTATACCGGTACATGTTATATTGCACAACTAGCAGTTTTGCAATTGACGCGAATAGCATCTTTTTCTATGGAAAAACTGGACCCCCAGGGAATTAATTTACAGAACAAAAAATGCAGTTTGGAGGAGAATGGTTACACTAAGATGAATGACTTCCTTACGAACACAGAACAATTTATCAACATGAATTTGAATGCAACAAAGACAGTGACATGACATTATTGAACCCGTAATGAGATCAAATGAACATAAATAATGTGTGCGTGTTCAAAGGAAATAGGATTCATGTAAAGCATGGCGATGAAAGAAAGCATTAATGTAAGCCACAATGCTCGGAGGTTCACTGGGTGCTTTTCTACTCAACAGAACTGGGAGATTTCCCTCTGTGCCCCTACTATCATCTCTTAATAAAGGAGAGGAATGGAGAGGTCACTGTGTAGCAGATTTAACTCTGGTGTTTGCTGCAGTATCTCTCCAGGGTTTAGTGTGGAGAGTGTGGAAGACAAGAGGGAGACATGTTGAGAATGGCTTTTTGGCAGCGATTCTCCTACAAGAAATAAAGAGGGCGAATTGCAAGCTACTGCACAGTAAGAGGGCGAATTGCAAGCTACTGCACAGTAAGAGGGCGAATTGCAAGCTACTGCACAGTAAGAGGGCGAATTGCAAGCTACTGCACAGTAAGAGGGCGAATTGCAAGCTACTGCACAGTAAGAGGGCGAATTGCAAGCTACTGCACAGTAAGAGGGCGAATTGCAAGCTACTGCACAGTAAGAGGGGGAATTGCAAGCTACTGCACAGTAAGAGGGGGAATTGCAAGCTACTGCACAGTAAGAGGGGGAATTGCAAGCTACTGCACAGTAAGAGGGCGAATTGCAAGCTACTGCACAGTAAGAGGGCGAATTGCAAGCTACTGCACAGTAAGAGGGCGAATTGCAAGCTACTGCACAGTAAGAGGGGGAATTGCAAGCTACTGCACAGTAAGAGGGCGAATTGCAAGCTACTGCACAGTAAGAGGGGGAATTGCAAGCTACTGCACAGTAAGAGGGGGAATTGCAAGCTACTGCACAGTAAGAGGGGGAATTGCAAGCTACTGCACAGTAAGAGGGGGAATTGCAAGCTACTGCACAGTAAGAGGGGGAATTGCAAGCTACTGCACAGTAAGAGGGCGAATTGCAAGCTACTGCACAGTAAGAGGGCGAATTGCAAGCTACTGCACAGTAAGAGGGGGAATTGCAAGCTACTGCACAGTAAGAGGGCGAATTGCAAGCTACTGCACAGTAAGAGGAATTGCAAGCTACTGCACAGTAAGATGCAGCATTTACAATACAATATAGCTTCATTCGCTCCCATGTGGAAATCATAACTGGGCTGCAGCAGATGGGACACACACACACACACACACACACACACACACACACACACACACACACACACACACACACACACACACACACACACACACACAGTAGTTGTGTACATAACTAGAGAAACACATTATTAGAGTGAAACACTTATGATGACTCAAGTTAAATATCCTATATGCTCTGTTGGTTAAGTGCCATCAATTAAAGGCCTTGAGAAATACTTTTTTATATAAAAAAAAAAGAAAAGCTATCCTTAGATAAAAAATGTTTAATGAGCTTTCGATTGTTGCTTACTGTAGCGAGCATAGCAGCCTCCCAGAACGACACTCATTAAGAAGGTGGAACACAACAAAATAGCTGTTCCACCTGACTCAGCAATGCTTTCATATCACGTAGGACAGCCCCTAGAGTAAAGGAGAGGACAAGCCAGCATAGCTGGAGCTGGTAAACGGCTACATAACCATCATAATAGAGCACTCTGAAAAATGTATTTTCTTCAAAAACCGACTCGTACAGTATCAGTATCAGTTGAAAATGCTGTTATATTCCAATAACAAAGCCATAATGTATTTTTAATGACACTAGAGTATTATACTATAGTAATTTTGTTCCCCTTTGGCTAAAACACCACGATTCCTAGCTAATGATTCCACTGTAATAACAGCCTTTAAAAACTAGTCCAAAACAGAGCCAGATGAAAAGCAATCATTGGTGGCCTATACTCCATGTATCGAACAAGTGCCTCATAGTCAATAAATACAGAAGTGTCCGTCTCTAATCCAGTGTTTCCCCTATTCTTTTTTTCAATAGTGGTGGCAAAGTTAGCGTGAGGTGGTTGGCTTGGCCATTGGCGCAGTCTCCAACCAACATTTTTAAAGGCCCTCCTCTTGGCCGCAGATGTTTTTGAAATATATATTTTTAAGCTAATTTCCTGCAATTCTACACAATTCTACACATTTTGCCATTGGCCACGTCACTGTCTCAGACGCTCAGTAGCCTACTCTCTGTAAAACAAAGTTATTATCGGAACTTAGTAGCATATTTTTATCTCCTGCTGAGGTAGGCTCCGTTTAACATTAGCTTCTAACTTCATCCTTATAACTGGCTAAGTAATACTATCCAGAGCCCTTCAATGTTATTGCAATCCTTTGGGTGGTGGACCATTCTTGATACAAACCGGAAACTGTGGAGCATGGACACACTCGAACCGGTGCGCCTAGCACCTACTACAGTTCCCCGTTCCAAGGCACTTGTTTTGCCCATTCAACCTCTGAATGGCACACATACACAATCCATGTCTCAATTGTCTTATAATTGTCTTATTGGCTTATAAATCCTTCTGTAACCTGTCTCCCCCCCTTCATCTACACTGATTGAAGTGACATCAATAAGGGATCATAGCTTTCACCTGGATTTTCCTGGTCAGTCTATTTCATGGAAAGACCAGGGGTTCCTAATGTTCAAAAGAAAAAAAAATTTGAAAACATTACAGAGGTCCAGACCTCTGTGTCCTCATATGTAGTAACGGCCACGAGCAGGCCCTGGGGCTGTGCCGCAAGAGGGCGGAGTTAGCCATTTGAGAGAGTGGTGAATGTGATACTGGAAAGGCAAATCTGGGAGGCAAATCCGTAGGACGCAGGCGAACATAACGAACAAACCACGGTTCATGATTCCACTCGTTCGCAAAGAGGCAGGCTTGATTAGAACGGTCAGATAAAGAATATTAGGAGTTCTAAACTTTGATCAACGCAGGGAGTAATATTTAGATGTTGACCCGTTATTCATTTTCTTTATGTGTACAAAGTATATATTTGTATTATATATTTTTTTTTATAAAATGAGAAACAATTACTGAGGTCTGGACCTTGTTGTCCTCATACTGACTTTATATCTGGTTGAAATCGTTTAAGTTTAGGGAAAGGAAAGGGGGATACCTTGTCAGTTGTACTGAATGCATTCTCTCTTCTGCATTTAACCCAACCCCTCTGAATCAGAGAGGTGGGGAGGGCTGCCGTAATCGACACTGAAAACATATATACATATATAAAGGCAGGGAGTGATCTGCTTTCCCCTAAATGAATATAAGGGAAACACTGTAATTGTGCTACATTTGTGAGTTAAAGAACTAACTTTAACAAGAGCCGACAGTCACGTCTCATACACTTCCTCTCTCTGGCATCATCATAGTCCCCCTGTTGAAGCTACTGTATATCTGACAACATTTATTATGATCTTGTATGCCTCAGTTCCTCAAAAATGCATACAGAACCCTTTGTACTAACAGGCAGAGGCTACATACAGTTGAAGTCGGAAGTTTACATACACCTTAGCCAAAAAGATTTAAACTGAGTTTTTCAAAATTTCTAACATTTAATCCCAGTAAACATTCCCTGTCTTAGGTCAGTTAGGATCACCACTTTATTTTAAGAATGTGAAATGTCAGAATAATAGTAGAGATGATGATTTATTTCAGCTTTTATTTCTTTCATCACATTCCCAGTGGGTCAGAAGTCTACATACACTCAATTAGTATTTGGAAGCATTGCCTTTAAATTGTTTAACTTGGGTCAAACGTTTCAGGTAGCCTTCCACAAGCTTCCCACAATAAGTTGGGTGAATTTTGGCCCATTCATCCTGACAGAGCGGGTGCAACTGAGTCAGGTTTGTAGGCCTCCTTGTTCGCACACGCTTTTTCAGTTCTGCCCACACATTTCCTATAGGATTGAGGTCAGGGCTTTGTGATGGCCACTCCAATACCTTGACTTTGTTGTCCTTAATCCATTTTGCCACAATCTTCATGCTTGGGGCCATTATCCATTTGGAAGACCCATTTTAGACCAAGCTTTAACTTCCTGACTGATGTCTTGAGATGTTGCTTCAATATATCCACAGAATTTTCCTCCTTCATGATGCCATCTATTTTGTGAAGTGTACCAGTCCCTCCTGCAGCAAAGCACCCCCACAACATGATGCTGCCACCTCCGTGCTTCACAGTTGGGATGGTGTTCTTCAGCTTGCAAGCATCCCCCTTTTTCCTCCAAACATTAAGATTGGCATTATGGCCAAACAGTTCTATTTTTGTTTCATCAGACCAGAGGACATTTCTCCAAAAAGTACAATCTTTGTCCCCATGTGCAGTTGCAAACTGAAGTCTGGCTTTTTTTATGGCGGTTTTGGAGCAGTGGCTTCTTCCTTGCTGAGCGGCCTTTCAGGTTATGTCGATATAGGACTCGTTTTACTGTGGATGTAGATAATTTTGTATCTGTTTCCTCCAGCATCTTCACAAGGTCCTTTGCTGTTGTTCTGGGATTGATTTGTACTTTTCGCACCAAAGTACGTTCATCTCTAGGGGTTAGAACGCATCTCCTTCCTGAGCGGGATGACGGCTGCGTGGTCCCATGGTGTTTATACTTGCGTACTATTGTTTGTACAGATGAACGTGGTACCTTCAGGTGTTTGGAAATTGCTCCCAAGGATGAACCAGACTTGTGGAGGTCTACAATTGTCTTTCTGAGGTCTTGGCTTATTTCTTTTGATTTTCCCATGATGTCAAGCAAAGAGGCACTGAGTTTGAAGGTAGGCCTTGAAATACATCCACAGGTACACCTAAAATTGACTCAAATGATGTCAATTAAACTATCAGAACATAATTTTCTGGAATTTTCCAAGCTGTTTAAAGGCACAGTCAACTTAGTGTATGTAAACTTCTGACCCACTGGAATTGTGATACAGTGAATTACAAGTGAAATAATCTGTCTGTAAACAATTGTTGGAAAAATGACTTGTGTGTTGCACAAAGTAGACGTCCTAACCGACTTGCCAAAACTATAGTTTGTTAACAAGACATTTGTGGAGTGAAAAACGAGTTTTAATAATGACTCCAACCTAAGTGTATGTTAACTTCTGACTACAACTGTACACTATATACACAAAAGTATGTGGACACCCCTTCAAATGAGTGGTTTCTTCAATTTTAGCCACACCCATTGCTGACAAGTGAATAAAATCAAGCACACAGCCATGCAATCTCCATAGACGCACATTGGTAGTACTGTAGAATGAATGGCCTTATTGAAGACCTCAGTGACATTCAACGTGGCACTCTCATAGAATGCCACCTTTCCAACAAGTCACTTCGTCAAATTTCAGGCCTAACCTAGCGAGTCAGGCCTAATCGCTCAACATCAGTGCCCGACCTCACTAATGCTCTTGTGGCTGAATGGAAACAAGTCCCACAATGTTCTAACAGTGTAAAGCCTTCCCAGATGAGTGGAGGCTGTTATAGCAGCAAACATGGGACCAACTCCATATTAATGCCCATGATTTTGGAATGTTCGACGAGCAGGTATCCACATGCTTTTTGTCACGTGGAATATTTGGCCATAATCAAAACGAACCGGATAAGGGTTATTTTCTTTCCTTTCTCTCAACCTCCGTTTTTTTTCATGCTGCTATTTTCCGTTGCCTGCTTTTCTAGGGCTTTCGGCCTCGGATCTTTAGTGAACAATATGATGTCTGAAGAGTAAAACGTGCCCTTGGAATATACACGTGTTAATGGGTACACTGGGATGAACTGTTGTGGAGAGACAGATATGTTGCCACTGCCCCTCTGTGTTTCTGTGTTTCAGCTGTGGATGTGAAACCGTAGGAATCCTGCAGCAGAGATCCCTTTGATGTTCAAATGCTCTTTCATGGCATTTTAATGCACACTGTCAAAGCGTGCCAGCCATGTGTATATACTGTATATACTACCACCCCACCCAACAAATGTTTTTCATTTCTCCTAATGGAAAGTCCCAGAGATTGATTCGTTCATCTAATTTCTTGAGGGAATATTGATGACGGCACTGGTTTGTTATAAGATCACATACAGCGTCTGCAGTCTGCACAATATTACTAGAAAAATGTGTGTTATGCATTTTATTTAAAAGTTGTAATTATAAATGTAACAAAGTAATCAGCTGGAAAAGTCAGCCCTCGATCAGCTGGAAAACTCAAGAACAACATTTTGGTAGAAAAGCAGCTTTCAACAATATCACTGGGGACATTACAGCTAAAATGTGCCCTGCACAGTAGGCTACCCACCCTCCCCACCAAGTATAGCCTAGCCCAGGCAGGCGAGGCACTCAACACACATTCCACCTGACCCATTTATACCCAGTCTGGTGGGGAAAGAGAGAGCGCCGCTTTTGATCTGCACCAGACCACTGCCAGCCAGATTAGGTGGTCTGAAACCTTAGCTGCTTTCTAGCTACACTCAGGACAGAGGAGTCTGTCTTAAGAGTATGATTCTGAGCTATCTGTATTTGAAACCTTGTCAGCCTATCTCTAACCTTTAAGGATAGCTAGATGTTTCCAGAAAAGCATGGCCCTTGGTGAAGTGGAGTTGGAGGATGGGGAAGCTTCAGAGTAGATCAAAGAGTTGGGAATTGTTTAGCGAGGAGTGTAGGCTCGGGATAATTATTTTAATCAAGCACTTAATTAATGATAAGATGTCTGTTTGAGTAACGGTTTGATTATCATCTAACATTCTGTTTGATTAATGAAACGCAATTGTTTTGGAGAGGCGATCATGTAATTTTCCTGTGAAAAGACGGTAAGTGAATCATGGTAGAGGATGGTGAATTATACTATTATTATGTGTTCTTAAGGCAGCAGAAATGTATTGTTGTGATACATTTTAGATGGTTGACTGTCTCACATCTCACATTCCTTGGTTTATTAGGAACCAGAAGTCAGAAACATAGCTAGCACACAACATGGCCCTCACGGAGTTCAAATTGACTTCCCTGAGTGTTTGCGATCTTCCTGTATTGAGTACCGCCCTTTAGAAATGATCTACTGAAGTTTAACTCCTCCTCCCCATCTTCTCTGACCACTCCCCACTTCGATGGCCAATGATCCACTCGTAGGTACCTCCCATATAACTTATCAAAGCCCCCTTTTCTCATTAGAAGTGTTCATTCTGTCTGTCTCTCTGATGTTGTAACAGACCTACGGCACATTCCTAAATGTCTCATGCTTAAGTAGAGGGGACTATCAGAGTGAAAGAGGTTGAAGGATGGCGACCTAGTGAAAGAGAGGGATATGGAGGACAGAACTTGGCCGCTCTACTTTCGTAGGACTCAAAAGTGGGACAATCTGTTCCTTGGATACTCTCCAATTCTAGTTTCTGGGGACCAATACACTGAAAATATATCTATACTCACGCTCTGTCCTACATAGAGAGAGAGTGAGGGAGAGGAGAGAGAGAGAGAGAGAGAGAGAGAGAGAGAGAGAGAGGGAGAGGAGAGAGAGAGAGAGAGAGAGAGAGAGAGTGGAATGCGTCTTTAAGGCCTAAAAAATGCTCTGCGCTGCGACCGTATTTATGACCATTCCCTTGAGATGGACCCAAAAAAGGAGAAATCCCTAGATCTAGACTTAGACTTAACTCAAATGTGACGTGCCAGTTGCTGATCGACCATCTGCCTATGAAGAGAGGAGTGTTGCTAACAGGTGTAAGATGTCATGTCTGACAGTACAGATGTGCATGATATAGAATGTAGTTCTGGTGTGTTCTGGTATTGACTTGTCAGGCCATGTTCAACTGTCTTTCAATATTTATTTTATTTATCATGTTTTGTAAGATTTTTTTACACAGCTACTGAGGGGGGGGGTCAGATGTTAAAGCCAGCCCAAAGTCATAGTGACTTTGTTGCAAGTGATGAGATCTAGATCCTATCTTCCAAAGCAAAGAGGAAAAAGAAAGATGGAAGAAAAAGATATCATTAAACCTTTTTCTCGAAATCTATCCATCCATCCATCTTTGCTTCCTGGGCACTGAAAGAGGGCAATTTATCTCTGTCCTCGTTATCATGATTAATCCTCCTCTGATCCTCCTCTTATTTTCAACTCCTTCTCTCTCCTCTTGGCTTCTACACACCTGTGAACCCATGTTTTCTGTTCCCCATATCACTGTCAAATACCCTGTTTGGGCCCCATGCCCTTTCTTCAGGTTTCCACCAGTGTTTCTGGTGCTGATCTGAGTTCAGACCTGTAGGCCCTAATTTTCAGATCGTTCAGCCTTTCCTCTCCCCAACATAAGTGTCTGTCTTTCAAAAATGCAGTCTTCAGATGGTGCTACGCTCTCACTGTTTTCAATCCATTGGGGCCCTCCACGTACTATTAGTCATGCAGAGCAAGACAACAAGTGTGATGTTGTCAGTTTTTTAAATCAGAAGGGAGCTTTATCCTTTTATTGGGAGGTTCATGAGGCTTCAGTACCTATTGTGGTGTAAATGTGGCTCAAACTTGGGATGTAGCCCTATTTCCCATACCAACTCCTACACTCTTTTGTTGCCAACCAGTTCTTTCTCTCACCCCCTCCTCATCCAATCACTCTTATATTCTACTTTTCCTCCCAGGGCTCTTCAACTCTCTTTCGACACCTTTCCAATCCCCCCAATTGTTCTCTCTCTCTTTCTCCCTTTATCTGATTACTCTGCTTTATGCTAAATACATCTCACTCTTTCTCTTTCTCTCTCATGTATTCCCCCTGTGCTCTCTCTCCCCAATTAGTTTGTTCTTTGACGCTCTATTGGCCTGTCTACCCTCTGCCTGTCCTTCTTCTCTTATCTCTTCCAGTGCAGACTCCCAAGTTCTTAAATATTTAATGAGACAATGTACATAAATCAGCCTCTCTCCGTCCACCCTGGTTAATTGTACGATGGTGTTAACCTCCTAAAGCCTTGTAAGCGTTAGGCTAACATGCTGCGGTTTAGCAACGTGCGCATTATAGAAGCCATCACCGTTAATACGAGGCTTGGTTCGGGAATGGCGGATCTAATGCCGCCAACAACAACTAGAGTTTATGATGAACGGCAGCTTGATATTGCATGAGAGTTAGTTTGGGTTGGCTTGTTTTGGTTCGTTTCATAGGTAGTTTCCTGCATTTCTAAGCTACTGGTACAGGTTATTTGCCTGGAGTGTACACTTTCATTCAACAATTTTTGAATAGTTGATGAATTATACAAAAATATAAACGCAACCTAGAAATGTTCCTTAAAAAGCTTATTTCTCTAAAAATGTTGTGCACAAATTTGTTTACTGTCCATCCCTGTTAGTGAGCATTTGTCCCTTGCCAAGATAATCCATCCATATACCCTACATTATTCATCTCATATGTATATGTATATACTGTACTCTATATCATCTACTGCATCCTTATGTAATACATGTATCACTAGCCACTTTAACTATGCCACTTTGTTTACATACTCATCTCATATGTACAGTGCCTTGCGAAAGTATTCGGCCCCCTTGAACTTTGCGACCTTTTGCCACATTTCAGGCTTCAAACATAAAGATATAAAACTGTATTTTTTTGTGAAAAATCAACAAGTGGGACACAATCATGAAGTGGAATGACATTTATTGGATATTTCAAACTTTTTTAACAAATCAAAAACTGAAAAATTGGGCGTGCAAAATTATTCAGCCCCTTTACTTTCAGTGCAGCAAACTCTCTCCAGAAGTTCAGTGAGGATCTCTGAATGATCCAATGTTGACCTAAATGACTAATGATGATAAATACAATCCACCTGTGTGTAATCAAGTCTCCGTATAAATGCACCTGCACTGTGATAGTCTCAGAGGTCCGTTAAAAGCGCAGAGAGCATCATGAAGAACAAGGAACACACCAGGCAGGTCTGAGATACTGTTGTGAAGAAGTTTAAAGCCAGATTTGGATACAAAAAGATTTCCCAAGCTTTAAACATCCCAAGGAGCACTGTGCAAGCGATAATATTGAAATGGAAGGAGTATCAGACCACTGCAAATCTACCAAGACCTGGCCGTCCCTCTAAACTTTCAGCTCATACAAGGACAAGACTGATCAGAGATGCAGCCAAGAGGCCCATGATCACTCTGGATGAACTGCAGAGATCTACAGCTGAGGTGGGAGACTCTGTCCATAGGACAACAATCAGTCGTATATTGCACAAATCTGGCCTTTATGGAAGAGTGGCAAGAAGAAAGCCATTTCTTAAAGATATCCATAAAAAGTGTTGTTTAAAGTTTGCCACAAGCCACCTGGGAGACACACCAAACATGTGGAAGAAGGTGCTCTGGTCAGATGAAACCAAAATTGAACTTTTTGGCAACAATGCAAAACGTTATGTTTGGCGTAAAAGCAACACAGCTCATCACCCTGAACAAACCATCCCCATTGTCAAACATGGTGGTGGCAGCATCATGGTTTGGGCCTGCTTTTCTTCAGCAGGGACAGGGAAGATGGTTAAAATTGATGGGAAGATGGATGGAGCCAAATACAGGACCATTCTGGAAGAAAACCTGATGGAGTCTGCAAAAGACCTGAGACTGGGACGGAGATTTGTCTTCCAACAAGACAATGATCCAAAACATAAAGCAAAATCTACAATGGAATGGTTCAAAAATAAACATATCCAGGTGTTAGAATGGCCAAGTCAAAGTCCAGACCTGAATCCAATCGAGAATCTGTGGAAAGAACTGAAAACTGCTGTTCACAAATGCTCTCCATCCAACCTCACTGAGCTCGAGCTGTTTTGCAAGGAGGAATGGGAAAGAATTTCAGTCTCTCGATGTGCAAAACTGATAGAGACATACCCCAAGCACCTTACAGCAAAAGGTGGCGCTACAAAGTATTAACTTAAGGGGGCTGAATAATTTTGCACGCCCAATTTTTCAGTGTTTGATTTGTTAAAAAAGTTTGAAATATCCAATAAATGTCGTTCCACTTCATGATTGTGTCCCACTTGTTGTTGATTCTTCACAAAAAATTACAGTTTTATATCTTTATGTTTGAAGCCTGAAATGTGGCAAAAGGTCGCAAAGTTCAAGGGGGCCGAATACTTTCGCAAGGCACTGTATATACTGCACTCAATACCATCTACTGTATCTTGCCTATGCCGCTCTGTACCATCACTCATTCATATATCTTTATGTACATATTCTTTATTCCCTTACACTTGTGTCTATAAGGTAGTAGTTTTGGAATTGTTAGCTAGATTACTTGTTGGTTATTACTGCATTGTCGGAACTAGAAGCATAAGCATTTCGCTACACTCGCATTAACATCTGCTAACCATGTGTATGTGACAAATATTTGATTTGATTTGATTTGATTTCAAGAAGCTAATTAAAAAGCATGATCATTACACAGGTGCACCTTGTGATGGGGACAATAAAAGGCCACTCTAAAATGTGCAGTTTTGGCACACAACACAATGCCACAGATGTGTCAAGTTTTGAGGGAGCGGGCAATTGGCATTCTGACTGCAGGAATGTCCACCAGACCTGTTGCCAGATAATCGAATGTTAATTTCTCTACCACAAGCCGCTACTTCGTTATAGAAAATTTAGCAGTATGTCCAAACTGCCTGACATCCGCAGACCACATGTAACCACGCCAGCGAAGGACCTCCACATTTGGCTTCTTCATCTGCGGGATCGTTTAAGACCAGCCACCCGGACAACTGATGAAACTGAGGAGTATTTCTGTCTGTCATTAAGCCATTTTGTAGGGAAAACTCATTTTGATTGGCTGGGCCTGCCTCCCCACTGGGTGGGCCTATGCCCTCCAATGCCCACCCATGGCTGTGACCCTGCCTAGTCATGTGAAATCCATAGATTAGGGCCTAATTTATTTATTTCAAATGACTTCCTTATATGAACTTTAATTCAGTAAAACCGTTGAAATTGTTGCATGTTGCGTTTATATTTTTGATCAGTATACTTACAGTGGGTATAGAAAGGCATCACCACCTTTCAAAAAAACACATCAAATCATTTATTTTCCAGCTTTACTTACACATAGTAACCCACAATATCCATGTAAATCAAAAAAACTCTGAAAATGAAATTAAAACAGTAAAATAACCCATTTTCCTTGCAGAATTGTTCAAGCTGAGTCAAATTGCATGGTGACTGCTCATGGACTGCACTCTTCGAGTCATTCCACAGATTCTCAATGGGATTTAGTTTGGGGCTCTGACTAGGCCACTGAAGGACATTCGCCTTCCTGTCCTTCAGCCTCTGTACGGTTGCTTTGGAGGTGTGCTTTGGGCCATTGTCAAGTTGAAACGTGAACCATCTTCCCATTTTCAACTTCCTGGCAGAGGGCTGCAGGTTCTCTTCAAGAATCTGTCAGTATTTTGCACTGTCCATTTTCCCTTCTATCCTGACAAGCGGTCCAGTCCCTGCTGAAGAGAAACACCCCCACAACAGGACGCTGCCACCGCCGGGCTTTACTGTAGGCATGGTGTTTTTTGGGTGGAAAGATGTATTGGATTGTCGCCAGACATGTGGTTATGTGTTGTGGTCACATGCACACATTGACCAGTCTTCGCCGTAAAGGCCTGAAGCTCCTTCAAAGTCACTTGGCTTCTTGGTAGCCTCTGATCAGTCTCCTCCTTGCCCGGTCATCCAGTTTGAAGGGGCGGCCTGATCTATACAGGGTCTGGGTGGTGCCATGCGCCTTCCACTAATTAATAATGGTCTTAACTGTGCTCCGAGGGATAGACAAAGGCTTTGAAATCTTTTTATATCCATCCCCTGACTTGTGCCTTTCCACAACTTTATCTCGTACTGTAGATCTAGTACCTTTCTGCCCATAGTGGATCCTTTGCTTTGAATTGCACTACTAAGCAGTGGAGTCCTCTGTGAACCACTGCTTTTATTCTGAACTAATCAAAGTCACTACAATGGATCCCAGATGGAAGCCAATTAGCTTGATTTGTGATCAGGAAGGTGGTTGGTTATACCTCAGCAAGTTTGCAATTGCCCTTAATATATGGATTTTACATGACTGGGAATACAGATAAGCATACGTAGGTCACAGATACCTTAAGAAAACCAGTCAGTATCTGGTGTGACCATTTTCCTCATGTAGCGCAACACATCTCTTTCGCATAGAGTTGATCAGGCTGTTGATTCTGGCCTGTGGAATGTTGTCCCACTCCTCTTCAATGGCTGTGTGAAATTGCGGGAACTGGAAAGCACGCTGTCGTACATGTCGATCCAGAGCATCCCAAACATGCTCAATGGGTGACATGTCTGGTAAGTATGCAGGCCATAGAAGAACTGGGACATTTTCATCTTGCAGGGATTATGTACAGATCTTTGCGACATGGGGCACTGCATTATTATGCTGAATCATGAGGTGATGGCGGCGGATGAATGGCACGATAATGGGCCTCAGGTTCTCATCACGAAATCTCTGTGCATTATAGTTGCCATCGATAAAATCCAATTGTTTTTGTTGTCCGTAGCTTATGCCTGCCCACCGCCACCATGGGGAACTCTGTTCACAACGTTGACATCAGCAAACGACTCGCCCACACTACACCATACATGCTGTCTGCCATCTGCCAGTTGAAACCAGGAATAATCCGTGAAGAGCACACTTCTCCAGCGTGCCAGTGGCCATCAAAATTTAGCATTTGCCCACTGAAGTCGGTTACGACGCAGAACTGCAGTCAGGGCAAGGCCCTGGTGAGGACGACGAGCACCCAGATGAGCTTCTCTGGTTTATGACAGTTTGTGCAGAAATTATTTGGTTGTGCAAACCCACAGTTTCATCAGCTCTCTGGGTGCCTGGTCTCAGACGATCCCGCAGGTGAAGAAGCTGGATGTGGAGGTCCTGGGCGTGCGAGGTTACACGTGGCCTGTGGTTGTGACTGCCAAATTCTCTAAACAACATTGGAGGCGGCTTAGGGTAGAGAAATCAACATCACATTTTCTGGCTACAGCTCTGGAGGACATTCCTGCAGTCAGCATGCCAAATATATGCTCCCTCAAAACTTGACACATCTGTGGCATTGTGTTGTGTGAAAAAAATGCACATTTTAGAGTGGCCTTTTATTGTCCCTAAACAAGGCGCACCTGTGAAAGGATCATGCTGTTTAATCAGCTTCTCGAAAAGCCACACTTGTCAGGTGGATGGATTATTTTAGCAAAGGAGAAATGCTTAATAACAGGGATGTAAACAAATTTGTGCACAAAGTTTGAGAGAAATAAGCTTTGTGTGATTATGGAACATTTCTGGGATCTTTTTTTTCAGCTCGTGAAACATGGGACCAACACCTTACATGTTGCGTTTATATTGTTGTTCAGTGTATTCGGAAAGTATTCAGATCCCTTGACTTTTTCCACATTTTGTTACGTTACAGCCCTATTTTAAAATGGATTGAATTATTTCTTTTCCTCATCAATCTACACACAATACCCCATAATGACAAAGCGAAAACAGGTTTTTAGAAATGTTTGCAAATATAAAAAAAACAAAAAGATCAAATACTTTCTTACATAAGTATTCAGACTCTTTGCTATGAGATTCGAAAAGTTTACCTCTGGGCCATCTTGTTTCCATTGATCATCCTTGAGATGTTTCTACAACTTGATTCCACCTGAGTCCACCTGTGGAAACGCACACACCTGTCTATATAAGGTCCCACAGTTGACAGTGCATGTCAGAGCAAAAACCAAGCTATGAGGTCGAAGGAAATGTCCGTAGAGATCTGAGACTGGTTTGTGTCGAGGCACACATCTGGGGAAGAGTGTCAAAACATTTCTGCAGCACTGAAGGTCCCCAAGAACACAGTGGCCTCCATCATTCTTAAATGAAAGAAGTTTGGAACCACCCATACACTTCCTAGAGCTGGCCGCCATGCCAACCTGAGCAATCGGTGGGGAAGGACCTTGGTCAGGGAGGTAACCAAGAACCTGTTGGTCACTTTGACAGATCTCCAAAGTTCCTCTGTGGAGATGGGACAAACTTCCAGAAGGACAGCCATCTCTGCAGTACTCCACCAATCAGGCCTTTATGGTAGAGTGGCCAGATGGAAGCCACTCCTCTGTAAAAAAAAGCACATTATAGCCTGCTTGGAGTTTGCCAAAGGGCACCTAAAGGACTCTCAGACCATGATGAAATGAAGTTTGAACTCTTTGTCCTGAATGCCAAGCATCATGTCTGGAGGAAAACTGACACCATCCCTATGGTGAAGCATGGGGGTGGCAGCATCATGCTTTGGGGATGTTTTTCAGTGGCAGGGACTGGGAGACTAGTCAGGATCGAGGGAAAGATGTAAGGAGCAAAGTACAGAGAGATCTTTGATGAAAACCTGCTCCAGAGCGCTCAGGACCTCAGACTAGGGCGAAGGTTCACCTTCTAACAGGACAAACGACCCTAAGCACCAAATAAAGACATTGCAGGAGTGGCTTCGGGACAAGTCTCCGAATGTCCTTGAGTGGCCCAGCCAGAGTCCGGACTTGAACACGATTCAACATCCTGAAAATAGCTGTGAGCAACGCTCCACATCCAACCTGACAGAGCTTGAGAGGATCTGCAGAGAAGAATGGGAGAAACTCCGAAATACAGGTGTGCCAACCTTGTAGCGGCATGCCCAAGAAAACTGAAGGCTATAATCGCTGCCAAAGGTGCTTCAACAAAGTACTGAGTAAAGGGTCTGGACACTTAGGTAAATGTGATTTTTCAGTTTTTTTGCAAACATTTCTCATCCTGTTTTTGCTTTGTCAATATGGGGTATTGTGTGTAGATTCATGAGGGAAAAAAATAATAATAATTGAATCCATTTTAGAGTAAGGCTGTAACGTAACAAAATGGGGAAAAAGTATAAGGGTCTTACCACCTCTCGAATGCACTGTATGTGTGCTTACGGAAGTGGTTTGTGAAAATTTCCTTCTTCCCCTCACCACCATTCTCCGGCCGGCCGCTCATCTCCCTGGCATGCCAGCCTCACTTCCTCTGACAGACCGTTGCTCACGGTGAAGTGGCCAACCCTGTCACCTACTGGCTCTTTGGGAATCACTTTCCCCACATGCTCAATCCTCTTTTTCACTCGCTTACTTTACACCACAACTGTTTAATGGGCGTGCTTCCTGTTTGGGCTCTGAGACATGAACAGACCTTATTGATTTGCATGCGTCAAACATACGACCTGCAACTGTCATTCAATGGTGCTGACACACAAACCCTCGACCCTTTTTACCTTATTCATCCATTATGCTTGTCATTTTACCTATGTGAGCGATGTGTCTGCACGTTTGTCATGTCTGTAATTCTTTCAAAATCCTGTGTATTTCCAGAAGCAGGCCGTCTATCCTTGTCGTGCCTGCTACTAGAGTCTAAAATGAATACTAACCCTGTGGTCTCGAGTTTTATTAAGCTCCGTCTGTCGGTCTGAATCTACAAATTCACATCTATGTAGGTTTCACCACCTTCATTTTCATCATTTCTTATTTGATACATTTTTACCAAAGTGAAGCTTGCTCCAAAAACACAAACCAATTCCAACCATGAATCCCAACGTCATCCACCATCATTCAGACAGTTTGTGGACATGATCTGACTCTGCATGATGTCAGGCCCTGTAGCCAGACTATATGCCACGTAGAGAAACCAGAAAAAAGCATATGGAGGAAACTAGAACAAAACCAGAACAAAGCATTTCTCAGTCAAATGCTCATGAAAGGGAAACCATATTAAATTGTGCAAGTCTTGCTGTTATCATTGTGTTTTTCCAGAGAAAACAGTGCTACTTTAACAATGGTGCTCAATGCTCTTGACCAGTTGGGATAGTAAACGGCATGTCCTCTCTCTCCTATAATGAACTTGCAAATATTGATAGAGTTTATATATAGGCCGTCTTTCATCAGCCCTACTCCATATATTTCCGGCAGCAAATGGTGCTGATGAAAGACGGCCTATATATAAACTCTATCAATATTTGCAAGTTCATTATAGGAGAGAGAGGACATGCCGTTTACTATCCCAACTAGTCAAGAGCATTGAGCACCATTGTTAAAGTAGCACTGTGTACCAGCACTCATATGCTTTGTGAGAATGTCACCAATAAGTTATTACTTCTGTTGCATATGGCTACACTACTGTTCAGATGGCTATGCTACTGTAATTATGGCTATGCTACTGTTCATATGGCTACACTACTGTTCAGATGGCTATGCTACTGTAATTATGGCTATGCTACTGTTCATATGGCTACACTACTGTTCAGATGGCTATGCTACTGTAATTATGGCTATGCTACTGTTCATATGGCTACACTACTGTTCAGATGGCTATGCTACTGTAATTATGGCTATGCTACTGTTCATATGGCTACACTACTGTTCAGATGGCTATGCTACTGTAATTATGGCTATGCTACTGTTCATATGGCTACACTACTGTTCAGATGGCTATGCTACTGTAATTATGGCTATGCTACTGTTCATATGGCTACACTACTGTTCTTGCCAAATGCTAAATATTTGTAATATTTTTGACTTATTTTCTCACAGTTTGAGAAATGTGTCGATTTCAGTGTTATCAGTCAATGTGTTAATTAGCTATTTGGTTAACCCCTTTCTCTCCCTCTCTCCTCCACAGCATGTTTTTGGGGGTGAAAACGATGTCGCACGGGACAACCATGTCACGTTGCAACAATAGCAATGTCACCCGGCCCTCTCTGCAGTGACCCTGCACAGCAAAGGATGCTGGGAAATAACAAACACTATTATCCCGGGGAGGACGACAAGGATGGGGAGGATGAGGAAGAGGAAGAGGAGCAGGGACAAGATAACAACAAGGGGGATGGTAGAGAGAAGGAGAATGGAGGGATGGAAGGGCTCGAGGAGATTGAGATGAAGGGAGGCAGACAATCACGCGAAGGGAAAGGGGAGGGAGGTAAACCCTCAGCCATTGTGGTTGGAAGGCAGAGAGGGGACCGGACACTGAGGCCAGACAATCCAGGAAATAGAGGCATCCCTTATACGTCCAATCAGGCCCCTCATAAGCAGCAGCACCAGCAGCAGTATCACCCTGCCCCATCCACTCAGACCCAGAAAAGACGTGCTCACATGGAGCGCAGTATGACCACAGTGGCACCCATAGAGGACACTCGACTGACCATGATGGTGTTCCGCATTGGAATCCCTGACATCAAACAGACAGTAGGTGCATGTTTCACGCTACTGCTAAGTACAAGTATGTCAAGCTGCTATTATATACTTCTTATGTTACTATCATAACATACATTCAGTGTAACAGCCAAGCCCAGGCCAGAGATAAACCCTGAGGGGAACCATACTCAATTCAGAACAACCATCTCTGTCACACACAGTGCCTTCAGAAGGTATTCATACCTCTTGACTTCCACATTTCACATTTTGTTGTGTTATAACCTGATTTACAAAATGGATTAAATAGGTTTTTTTCTCATCCATCTGCACAAAAGAAAACATAATGCCAAAGTGAAAAATGTATTGATAATGAAATACAAAAATGTCTCATTTGAGTTAATACAGTGCCTTGCGAAAGTATTCGGCCCCCTTGAACTTTGCGACCTTTTGCCACATTTCAGGCTTCAAACATAAAGATATAAAACTGTATTTTTTTGTGAAGAATCAACAACAAGTGGGACACAATCATGAAGTGGAACGACATTTATTGGATATTTCAAACTTTTTTAACAAATCAAAAACTGAAAAATTGGGCGTGCAAAATTATTCAGCCCCTTTACTTTCAGTGCAGCAAACTCTCTCCAGAAGTTCAGTGAGGATCTCTGAATGATCCAATGTTGACCTAAATGACTAATGATGATAAATACAATCCACCTGTGTGTAATCGAGTATGAAGTATATTTATTGGTCATAGTATGGATATAGTCAGTATGACAAAAGTTACTGGATGTCTTACAACATTTTCCAAAATACGAAGTATACAAGCAGTGGACACTATTTCCGGGCTTTTAGGGCCCATAATGCAACTATTCAGAAAATGGGCGTGGCTTCACAACATTATCAAATTTGAATAAAATGGTGGAAAATATGCAGCTGAAGTCTGACGAGAGCGGATACAAATTCATTGCTTTAACAAATTATGACAAATGTTAAGAAAATGTTGAGCAATGTAATAAAGTAATGAATTTCAAATAAGTTTCATTACATGTTATGTTGGCTGACAATTTGTTAGCTATGCTGTCCTTACGAACCGCATAGCATATTATTACAGCAGTATGTACCAATATGTTAGCTAGCTACCTAACATTACTTGGCTACTGATACTTGCCAGTCAAACATGCCAGTATATTAACTATAGTCTATATAACTAACTACACAACGTTTAGTTGTGGTTATTTGTGCGTTCTCAATGGACATGGTTAATTCTACTCTGATTTCAGAGCACTCTCATCTGAGTGTCAGAGCTCATAATAACTGATGAATTTACTCAACACCCGTTGAATATGGTCTGAGTCAGTAAACGTCAGCAATAAAGCGTTATTAAGTTGTTGCCAGTTACAGTCACCAAAGCTCTGGATAACATGAAAACAGACTAACCAGCTCTGCTAGGGCGAATAAAAAATACGGACATTGCAATTTATTGCCCTGGCCACATCTGCAGTCCTCATGCCTCCTTGCAGAATGCTTAAGGCACGTTCACGCAGATGAGCAGGGACACTGGGCATCTTTCTTTTGGAGTTTTTCAGAGTCAGTTGAAAGGCCTCTTTAGTGTCCTAAGTTTTCATAACTGTGACCTTAATTGCCTACCGTCTGTAAGCTGTTAATGTCTTTACGACCGTTCCACAGGTGCATGTTCATTAATTGTTTATGGTTTATTGAACAAGCATGGGAAACAGTGTTTAAACCCTTTACAATGAAGATCTGTGAAGTTATTTGGATTTTTATGAATTATCTTTGAAAGACAGGGTCCTGTTTCTTTTTTTGATGAGTTTAGCATATGCTCATTAAGTATGTAATATACAGTATGTTAGTATGGGTATCTGAACACAGCTCCAGTGTCTGTTGGGAACAAACTGAGCCAAGTTTTCCACTAGGATTTGCCTGTGCTTATAGCTGTATTCTGTTTCTTTTTATCCTAAAAAGAAAACTCCCTAGTCCTTGCCGATGACACGCATACCCATAACATGATGCAACCACTGCAATGCTTGAAAATATGAAAAGTGCTACTCACTGATGTGTCGTGTTGGATTTGCCCCAAACATGATGCTTTGTATTCTGGACAAAAAGTGCATTTCTTTTCCACATTTTTTTCAGTGTTACATAAGTGTCTTGTTGCAAACAGGCTTCTGTCTTTTCACTCTGTCATTTAGGTTAGTATTGTGGAATAACTACAATGTTATTGATCCATCCTCAGTTTTCTCATATCACAACCATTGAACTCTGTAACTGTTTTAAAATCCCCATTGGCATCATGGTGAAATCCCTGAGCAGTTTCCTTCCCCTCCGGCAACTGAGTTAGGAATGACGCCTGTGTCTTTGTAGTGACTGGGTGTATTGATACACCATCCAAAGTCTAATTATTAACTTCACCATGCTCAAAATAATATTCTATGTCTGCTTTTAAAATGTTTACCCATCTACCAATAGTTGCCCTTCTTTGCGAGGCATTTGAATACCTCCCTGGTCTTTGTGGTTTCATCTGTGTTTGAAAATTCACTGCTCAACTGAGGGACCTTACAAATAATGTGGGGTACAGAGATGAGGTAGTCGTTCAAACAGAATGTTAAACACTATTATTGAACAGAGTGAGTCCATGCAACTTATTATGTGACTTGTTAGGCACATTTTTAATCCTGAATTTATTTAGGCTTGTCATTAAAAAAGGGTTTGAATACTTAATGAATCAAAACATTTCAGCTTTTAATTGTTGATTCATTTCTAAACGTTTCTACTAACAGAATTCCACTTTGACATCATGGGGCATTCCGTGTAGATCAGTGACAATAAAATCTCAATCTAATCCATCTTAAATTCAAGCTGTAACAATAAAACATGTAAAAAGTCAATGGGTGTGAATACTTTATGAAGGCTCTGTAAGTCATCTATACATGAAGAACAAAAATCTATGGAGACTTGACTCACTTAATAATCCAATGTAATTGACAGCCTAAAGACATTCATTATCATCAAAATTACAGTGTTCTCTCTTCTCACTAAAGTTAGCAATGACTTGCCCTTTCAGATGCTTTCTTGGTATTGCATAGGTAGGTGAGATTGTGGGTGAGAATTGGCGAACCAATCAGTCTGTATAGTGGCATTTCAGGTGAAAATGGGTGCCCTATGCTAACCCTTCGCCTGTTATGAATCTTCTCTGTACTCCAATTCCCAGAACATTCCCAACTGTTCTACATGTCAGCTAATCTGCCCTCAATATAACAGTAATTGTTCATTATCTAATAGGGTTTTAATGAGTTTGGAGAGGACTGGGAAGTGAGCAGCATTGTGAAAGGCGTAAACACCAAGAGGGCATTTGGTGTCTTGGTCTTAGAGCACTTTCACCAACGGGTACCTAGACCGCCCACTACCCACTCCAACAAACACTTACAGTACCTCGCACAGGAAATATAATTGTTTGAAATGAAAGGAGGATGGAGAGAATGAGGGAGCGTAGTGCATACTGCAGGCTAAAAGCGCGAGAGAGAGAAGGAGAGAGGGAGAGAGAGAAGGAGAGAGGGAGCAAGAGAAGGAGAGAGGGAGCGAGAGAAGGAGACAGGGAGAGAGAGAAGAGGAGAGGGAGAGAAGTACAGGATATTAGAAAGGGAGAGGCAATTACAGGGGGATCGAGATCAGGTCACACACAAAATACATCTGTCCATTGATCAGTAATTTATGTCTGAACAATGCTATGTTCAATGTAATAAGGACAGCTGCTGAGAGCATCCCAGAAAATCCTGTAGGAATCCACAGAATGATGGGGAGGAAGTGTCACACTCATATACAGTGCCTTTCAGAAAGTATTCATTCGCCTGGGCTTATTCCATATTTTGTTGTGTTACAGCCTGAATTCAAAATGGATGAAATAGATGTTTGTCTCACCCATCTACACACAGTACCTAATAATGACAAAGTGAAAACATGTTTTTAGATATTTTTTTGCAAATGAAATGCAAAAATATGAAAGTTGCGTAACTATTCACACCTCTGAGTCAATACTTTGTAGAAGCAACTTTGGCAGCAATTACAGCTGTGAGTCTTTTGGGGTAAGTCTCTAAGAGCTTTACACACCTGGATTGTACAATATTTGTCAATTTAATCTTTAGAAAATGATTCAGGCTCTGTCAAGTTGGTTGTTGGTCATTGCTAGACAGCCATTTTCAAGTCTTGCCATATATTTTCATGCCGATTTAAGTCAAAACTGTAACTCGGCCACTCATGAACATTCAATGTTGTCTTGGTAAGCAACGCCAGTGTAGATTTGTACTTTTTTTAACGTTATTGTCCTGCTGAAAGGTGAATTCATCTCCCAGTGTCTGTAGGAAAGCAAACTGAACTAGGTTTTCCTCTAGGATTTTACCTGTGCTTATAGCTGTATTCCATTTATTTTTATCCTAAAAAACTCCCAAGTCCTTGTCAATGACAAACATACCCATAACATGATGCAGCCACCACCATGCTTGAAAATATGAAGTGGTACTGCAAACAGGATGCATGTTTTGGAATTATTTTATTTTGTACAGGCTTTCTTCTTTTCACTCGGTCATTTGGGTTAGTATTGTGGGATAACTACAATATTATTGATCCATCCTCAGTTTTCTCATATCACAACCATTAAACTTTGTAACTGTTTTAAAATCTCCATCGGCCTCAAGGGGAAATCCCTGAGCAGTTAACTTCCTCTCTGGCGACTGAGTTAGGAAGGACACCTGTATCTTTGTAGTGTCTGGGTGTATTGATATACCATCTAAAGTGTAATTAATAACTTCACCATGCACAAACGGATATTCAGAGTCTGCTTATTTTATTTTTACACATACCAATCGGTGCCCTTCTTTGCGAGCCATTAAAAAACCTCCCTGGTCTTTGTGGTTGCATCTGTGTCTGAAATTCACTACTTGTTTGAGGGATCTTACAGATAATTGTACATATGGGGTATAGAGATGGAGTTGTCATTCAAAAGTCATGTTAACCACTATTATCGAACACGGAATGAGTCCATGCAACATGTGACTTGTTAAGCACATTTTTACTCCTGAACTTATTTAGGCTTGCCATAACAAAGGGGTTTAATACTTATTGACTCAAGACATTTCAGCTTTTAATTGTTTTTTAATTTGATTTTTTTTTATACAAATAAAATTCCAGTTTGATATTATGGGGTATTGTGTGTGGATCAGTGGCACAACATGTATATTTAATCCATTTTAAATTAATGCTGTAACACAACAAAATGTGGAAAAAGTAAAGGGGCGTGAATACTTTCTGAAGGCACTGTATATTACATTAGCTTGACTCTCTCCATGGGATTGCACACGCACACGCACACACACACACACACACACACACACGCCAGACACACATACACACATACAACCCCCCTCATATGGTTTACCTCCCAGGGAATACCAAGGCATTGCTACGGCAACGGGTGCCTTGCTCCTCTAATGAACTGGTTGCCATGCCAATGCTGTTGGCTACAGTATCATATGTAGAGGCAGAGGGGGAGAGGAGGGAGACAAGGAACTATGCTGAACTGTACAATTTTATTTACAGATCATAAGCATGGGACAAAAGCTCTGTGTGTATCTCACTAACCCCCTTCTCCTATACACACATGAAGTTCCAAGACAAACATTGCAAAGGAATTGTCGTTCCAAGAAAAAAAACGACATTGGGAGTAAATAATATAGAAGCGCTACCAGATGCATATACAAACATCAAAGATATTGTCCATTGTGACCAGAAAGCCTCTAGTGTATCAAGCACAGACATGTGTGGGGGGGAAAAGCTCTTTATCCTTCAAAGAAGTTTAAAAAGAAAATCTCTATTTCTCATTGACTGCAATGCAGGTCTAGGCGTATGGCAAAGGCAGATAATTGGTTTAGATGAGAGAGCGTTGAGTCTTTTGTGTCTTGAGTCTTGTTAACGACACTGAACAAAAATAGCAAATCAGTCAATTTAAATCAATTCATTAGGCCCTAATCTATGGATTTCACATGACTAGGAATACAGATATGCATCTGTTGGTCACAGATGGCACGACAATGGGCCTCAGGATCTCATCACAGTAGCTTTGTGCAATCAAATGGTCAATCAATAAAATGCAAGTGTGTTCATTGTCCGTAGCTTATGCCTGCCCATACCATAACCCCACCGCCACCATGGGGAACGCTGTTCATAATATTGACATCAGCAAACAACTCGCCCCATGACTTCATACACGCTGTCTGCCATCACCGAGATCCATCTCTAAAGAGCACACTTCTTCAACATGCATCGAAGGTGAGCATTTGCCCACTGAAGTCGGTTTCGACGCCGAACTGCAGTCAGGTCAAGACCCAGGTGAGGACGACGAGCACGCAGAAGAGCTTTCCTGAGATGATTTCTGACAGTTTGTGCAGAAATTCTTCGGTTGTGCAATCCCACAGTTCCACCAGCTCTCTGGGTGGCTGGTCTCAGATGATCCCACAAAAGAAGAATCCGGATGTGGAGGTTCTGGGCTGGCGTGGTTACACGTGGTGTGCAGTTGTGAGACCGGTTGGACGTACTGCCAAATTCTCCAAAACAACGTTGGAGGCGGCTTATGGTAGACAAATTAACTTTCAATTCTCTGGCAACAAGTCTGGTGGACATTCCTGCAGTCAGCATGCAAATGGATGCACAACATTTGAATACGTTTTTGTGTATTTGAAACATTTCTGGGTTCTCTTATTTCAGCTCAAGAAATGTTCAGTGTTCATGGTTAATTCACTGTTTTCAAATGAGTCGGAACGGTGATAGCGAATCAGCAGCTTTACAGTTAATGAGCACAGTTTGATGTTTAATAGGTAGTAGGCCTATGCTAGCTCAGTTAGATTATACATTTATATCAAGAAGCATATGCATGATTATTGTCAGCTTTAAATGAGACCAGTAAAGTGCCATCGATAGAAAGGTGAAACCAGTTTTCATAAAGTACTACATCTACTTGTCAATCATGAGCCGTAAATACAGCCTCGATGTCACCACATTTTAGTTAATTAACTGTAATTATGCTTTAGATTTGGATCACAAATTGTTTGCCAAGCTAATTATACACCTTTCAGTCAAATCAAATGGCATTTAAAATGTAGAACACACCTTTGACCCACTCCTTACTTCCATCCTACACGCACGCACCCACCCACACACACACACACACACACACACACACACACACACACACACACACACACACACACACACACACACACACACACACACACACACACACACACACACACACACACAAACCACCTTGAAAACAATATATTCATGATCTCCCTCTTATTAACTGTTCACTGTGCTGTCTTGTCTCTCTTCTCCTCCCTCTGTCAGAGGTGTCTGCAGTTTGACCCTGACTTCACAGTTTGGAGTGCCAAGCAGGAGGTCATCTGTTCGCTGAGCGAGCCACTGTGGGACGTCTATAACTATGGCCTCTTTCAGCCCGCCGGAGACGGATGCGATGCCATGTTCCTGGAGGAGGAGCGCTGCCTCCGAAACTACCCACAGTCCTTTGAGAAAGGGGTGCCTTACCTGGAGGTATTTTGATGGAAGACACTGGGAAAAACGTTGTTAGATAGTGATGCAGTAAAAATTGGTTTATCCCATTTAGGCTTTTCAGGAAGATCATTTAAAAACTGACTTTGACTAATGGGCTGCCCACAAATCTGATTTCCATTTTGTTTTAAATGCATGACCTCCACCATAACCACAACCACCTTGTAGGAGCAAACACATTTCTTATAGATATATTTTACATACGTTTTTAGTGGGTTTGCAGTGCATGGATGTGACTTAGATTTTTCACTGTGGAGCTTCACATACTATTCAAGTCCTATACAGTACAGTGATACCTATACACTGATATTATGATGCCCTCTTGTGGTGCATCTTTTGCAAGTGTTCAGGGTGGGGTTCCAAATATGCAACAGATCCGGGTTAGGGGTGATTCCAGAGGCACTACAGTGTTAAGATTAGGCCAAGTTGGAGCCAGGAATATGAAAATAAATGTGGTTCTTATCCTTCAGATGGTTGTAAAGATTTAAATAAATGTTTTACCATACATTTTTTCTGTTTTACAGTTTAGGTACAAGACCAGGGTATACAAACAGACAAACCTGGATGAAAAACTACTTACAAAATTGCACACCAAGGTACTTCCTATTTTGTTATAATATTCTTATGTCACTTTTGTAGGTGAAACATATTTGTACAACTATGCTAATTAATGTTCCTAACTAACAACAAATGTTACCACAACATTAGAGAACGATCCCTTAAGAGTCTCATTAGGTCATTAACTTACGTTTTCATGGGAATCTTCCTGGGATGTGCAAGGAATGTTTCCAAGGGACCATTCCCTTAATGTCAACTAGAACCAGAACGTGGTTACCATGTTCTCAGAACTTAAGAAATGAATGTTCTAGAAACGTTTCATTGGAACGTTGCAAGAACATTCAGGTGTCCAGTTTTCTGTGGGTTAGGAGAATATTCCATCAACGTTGCCCCAAACACACACAGAACATGGTCGCCATGTTCTCAGAACACAGGATGTTAATGTTCAAGACACGTTTTATGGGAACGTTGCAAATTCCATCAACGTCCTACCAAACATACACAAAAAATAATAAGCACATGGCCTAGAGATATCCCTTATTGGGACAGTATTCAGGGAATTTGTCATTGATGCTGGTGTCCTGGGTTTGAGACCTGCTAGGGGATTCACCCTACTCTCACATTCTTCGCAATGCATATGTTAATGTCATTATTGCTGTTTTGAATTGCATTTATCAGACATTTTGATTGTTTGTATGGACATTTTGTTACACTTGGACATATTATTTATGTATTTCTGTTGATTGTCATATGTATAGATTTCTCCTCTTTCACTAATTTCTGGAACTTTGGCTACCAGCTCTGTCAGGTTTGATGTGGTGTTTCTGGACGAAGAGATCAAATGCTGCCTTTTCAGAGTTAGCATTTTACTAAAATGTTGTTCTCTTTCTCCTCGATTTAACTTTAAAATAATGGGTGCATTTGCACAAGGAAAACGTTAAGCAGGGTAACAACACAGCTGCCATCATTCTTAGATTTTTCAGCATTACAATGGTCTATTGGAAACGAGTTAGCCTACAGCATTAATTCCATTAGCATGAGACAAGGCTTTACAGAATATAACACACTGGCAAAGGGAACGTGGGATACGTAGTCAGTTGTCCAACTGAATATATTAAACTGAAATGTGTCTTCTGCATTTAACCCAACCCCTCTGAATCAGAGAGGTGCAGGGGGCTGCCTTAATCGACATCCATGACTTCGGCGCCCAGGGAACAGTGCCTTGCTCTGGGGCAGAACGACTGATTTTTACCTTGTCAACTCAGGGGTTCGATCTGGCAACCTTCCGGTTGAGCCCAACGCTCTAACCACTAGGCTACCAAAAGATATGCTTCTGAAAGTAATCTACGGGTTACTTGAAAACATAACTGTAATACTCTTACAATATTTGAAACCAGTAACTAGTTATTTTACTCCGTTAATCATAAAAGTAAGTAAGTAATATATTACCCCAACACAGTTCCCAAGTGATTCTGTTGCAATTTGTCTATTTTTCCTGGAGATAGAACTTTGTGTTTTGGATTGTTTTGGTATAACTGACATCATCATTACTTAGCTGGCAAATGTGAGAAAGTACAGACATGCTACTGTAAATATGCAGTTCTCATATTCTGAGAACAGGACAGCCATGTGTATGTTTCTATCAGTGGCAACACCACTTTTTCAGCTGGCGGGTTGATGCAAAAACATCCTTGGTTGACAACCTTTGATGTTTTTTTTTTGGGGGGGGGGGGCTTAGGGGATAAGTGGTGGGAAACTGATAAGAAACCTCGGTTGGGAGCCATGCTTTTTCGGGTGGGGGGCAAGAGGATGGAGGGCGGGTGGGGGAACTGAAAACATGGTATGGGGGGGGGTACAACAGAAAAATATATTTGGAAATTAATATGTGATATTTTTTTACTTTAACCTTTATTGAACTAGGCAAGTCAGTTAAGAACAAATTCTTATTTACAATGACAGCCTACCCCAGCCCAATTGTGCGCCTCCCTTTGGGACTCCCAATCACAGCCGGATGTGATGCAGCCTGTATTTAAACCATGCCTTAGACCACTGCGCCTCTCGCGAGCCCAAATTAAATGAATGAATCTTGAAAATATATGAATTTGAAGATTGTACCTGTAAAACCCACCAACAAAAAATATGACAAAATAAATATCAATTTGGTCACAAAAAAAATAAACACCACTGCTGCCTGGGCCATGTTTCGGCAACAAATAAGGAATGTTCCAGATACACACGTTTGTTCTACATGGTATATGTGGTGAGATTTAAAAAATGTGATAGCTCAGCATCTCAAAGAGAATCTAGAATTTTCTAGGAGAAACACATTTGAATTAAATCCTTATACTGTAGGTGTGTTGTAACTGTTGCCTAATAATGACATTAACATCTTGCTAAGAATGTGAGAGTAGGGTGACTCCCCTAGCGGGTTTCAAACATAGGCCACCAGCACCAATGACAAACACCCTAACCACTGTCCCAATAAGGGATTTATTGGGCATGTGCTTATTGATCCAGTATAGTTAGGCCCTGTCCAGAGGAAACCCTAAACCCCCCTCCTTAGGCATTTGTGTAGATCTAAAAGAACGTGATAGGTGTGAGCATTGTGGTGAATGCACTTTGAAGTAAATCGCAGCTCTGTTAAAAGTACAAACAAGATACATTTGTATTGATCATAGTGATTCAGGAGTGTAATTAAAACAGGTTAATGTGCCCCACCGACAATATAGAACTATACAGAAAGCCCTTAAATTGTTCAAATAAGTAAATTAAATCGAACTAGAGAGAATATGCAAATTAACTGACAACTTACACAGACATGGTGGCATAGCAGTAAGAGCTGAATGCTGTGAACCAGGAGGTTGTGAGTTCAGATTCCTACATGTTATATAGTAAAGACTGTATAAATAAACATCCAAAATGTAATCATGTGTGTTAAATATGTAACTTAAAAGCAATGTGTGTGTATTTCTAACCTTGTCAATAGACTAAAAGAGCTGTGAATGCATCAGGGGTTTACCAATCAGGTCCTTGATGGGCTTGGCAACAGTAACAAAGCCATGTCTAATGAAACATGTTTTTTTGGAGAACATTTCTTTGGGACTATATCAGGCGGTGTCCTGACAACTGCTACACCTTCCTATGAAACGTGTCTGGTACATTAATATGTTATGCAATTTCTAAACGGTTCTGCAGATACGGATGAAAATACCCTCAAATTAAATCTGACCGTCTACACTTTAATCCAGGGGTTAGAACTCGTTCAGGGAACAGAACTGAAAACTGTAAAATAACATGTTTCATGAACAGAAACGGAACCTGTAACAAAAGTGACCCATACTGTTCTGGAACAGCACCATTCTTTAAAAAGCATGGGAACCAGTTAATAATGTTAAGGAGTAAGATTTTTAATTAGCTAGAAAATAATATGCTTGTTATCACGTTTCACGTTGGATTTATTAACTACAAAAAGTTAAGACGTGTTTTTAATTCTGGTGCCGCTCTGCACACACAAGCTTGTTAGCTAGCTAGCTCAAAGGACATTCAAAATTCCTACATTAGAAGCCGCTCCTCCTAGGTATAATTCTGGTGCCGCTCAGCACACACAAGCTTGTTAGCTAACTAGCTCAAAGGACATTCAATTTCTACATAGAAGCCACTCCTCCTAGGTATAATTCTGGTGCCGCTCTGCACACACAAGCTTGTTAGCTAGCTAGCTCAAAGGACATTCAATTTCTACATAGAAGCCGCTCCTCCTAGGTATAATTCTGGTGCCGCTCTGCACACACAAGCTTGTTAGCTAGCTAGCTCAAAGGACATTCAATTTCTACATAGAAGCCGCTCCTCCTAGGTATAATTCTGGTGCCGCTCTGCACACACAAGCTTGTTAGCTAGCTAGCTCAAAGGACATACCATTTCTACATAGAAGCCACTCCTCCTAGGTATAATTCTGGTGCCGCTCTGCACACACAAGCTTGTTAGCTAGCTAGCTCAAAGGACATTCAATTTCTACATAGAAGCCACTCCTCCTAGGTATAATTCTGTGGACCTAATTCAGATAATGTATGTCATAACAAGATGCCCACCTGCAAAATTTCCATCACATCTTGCACCATAGGCTACACTTGTCTGTCCATCACGCATTAAAGCAACTAGCTTGCCTGCTTTATCCACACTGATTGGTTAAGTAATTTAGTGAGGAAAATGTAAAAAACTGTTGATTTGACAGGTTAAAAAGGAACAGAAAGGGACTAAATAAACCGGTACTGTCTTGAAGTTCAAACCGGTTCAGAACTTTATTTTGTTGGTCGGAAACAAAAAAATAGTGGTTCTGTTCAGAACTAAATGATTGGAAAATAATTTTGGTTCCAACCCCTGCTTTAACCTCATAGTCATTGTATCATTTCAAATCCAAAGTGTTGGAGTACAGAGCCAAAACAAAAACAATTGTCACTGTCCCAAAACTTTTAGATCTCACTGTACTGTAGATATAACGTTCCCCTAACTAATAGAAAACTTGACACTCAAACATTAGGGGAACATTACAGTTAACATTACGAAAACGTTCTCTCTCCCTAGATTTGTTAGTTGGGTTTATGACAGACAAATGTTGATATTGGCCAGTAAACCTCTTTACCGTGCAGGTGAGTCTGAAAAAGTTCATGGACTACATTGCAAGTGGATCAATAGATAAGATGTCAAAAGCCCTGGAAAAAGGTCTCGACCCAAACTACCATGACCCTGACAACGGAGGTGAGTTGAACACTCGCTTTGATAGGGTTGCCACTGCATGACTTTAAAACTGTTTTCAGTCAAATGTCAAATGATCATTTCAGATATTGACAACCCTCTTAATCTCAAACACTTTCTCTGCTCCCCACTCTCTCCCTGTTCCTCCATTTCCTGCCTCCTTCCTCTCTCTCTCTCCATCTTCTTCAGAATCCCCACTGACTGTGGCGGTGCAGTCTGGCATGACAGTGGAGGGGATCAGGGTGCTCGTTCAGGGTGGGGCCCATGTGGACTTTAGAACCAGAGATGGACTGACAGCTGTACACAAGGCTGTCAGGGCACACAATCACGTTGCACTGCTGGTAACTAGGACCACACACACACACACACACACACAAAATAAACATGCATTTAATAAACATGTCTTTTCCCCCTCCTTGCTAGGCTCTTCTGTCCCTGGGAGCATCTCCTAACTACAAGGACCGATGTAGCCTGACCCCACTGTACCACTCAGTGCTGACAGGTGGTGACACCTCCTGCTGCGAGACCCTACTCTACTACAGGGCCAGACTGGGAGTGAGGGATGAGAATGGCTGGGAGGAGTCTCACCAGGTATCCGTCTGGCTGTCTGTCCGGCTGCCTATCTCAAGGATGGGGGTTGATATTGTTTTGGACTGTGTTTTGTAAATATGTCAGTATTTGACTTTGACTTTAATCGAATCTGAAGTATCATATGTTTATGTGTAATATTTTTGTGTATGTTTGTCTTCTGTGTATTATCATACGTTGGTATAGTACATTAGGTTTTTAGCATACTTTCCATCTCCTGTCCTGTCCATGTCTTAAACTTTTCACCCCTCGTTTTGCACTCTCCTTTCTCCTCCATTGAGACACCTTTTCGCTGGTCTCTTTCCGTTGTTTCCCTTTCTCCCTCTCTTCCTTTCTCTCCATAGCTCAGGGATGAAGAGGAATTTGGAATGCAAGAGATACACAAGGTACTGATCATCTAATCCATGAATACTACCATTCAAGTTGTGAAGTTGGGGGAAAAGTGACTCTTAGGATCATGACCTTGCATGACCTTCCATGGTCTCAAAGGGGTAAAAAAGAAGAAGAAAGAGTTGAGTTATTTCTTCCTGAAACGGAGATCCTTCACAATTCAGTACATACATCGCATGTAACTGTTGAGATGCGGATGAACATTAGACACCATTAGACACCATCTCGTGCTGACATCTGCTATCTCTGCGTCATTCACTCACTATCTCAGTGCGCTGCTGTACACCAGTTAGTTTAGTTTATGTTAACTTATGTAGTGTCCTGTGTTTTGTTACTTCTCTAATTTTGTGTTGTGTTATTTTAAGTGCAAATAGCGAAAGCGGAAACCGTGAAGGGGAAAGTCAAAAGCTTGTTTATATTGTTTTAATTTCTTAATTTGTTCTTTATTTTGCAATGGTTCAGACATTCATCAGTTCTATCTTTTATTCTGTTTGTCTTTTAATGTGTCACAATTTTATGAATACGCACAGTAATTGCATATTTTCAAGTGATTGTGAAGTGATGACCCTTTCGATACTTTCTGTGATGTAATCTTTCGATACTTTCTGTGATGTAATCTTTCGATACTTTCTGTGATGTAATCTTTCGATACTTTCTGTGATGTAATCTTTCGATACTTTCTGTGATGTAATCTTTCGATACTCTCCGTGATGTAATCTTTCGATACTTTCTGTGATGTAATCTTTCGATACTCTCCGTGATGTAATCTTTCGATACTTTCTGTGATGTAATCTTTTGATACTCTCTGTGATGTAATCTTTCGATATTCTCTGTGATGTAATCTTTCGATACTCTCTGTGATGTAATCTTTCGATACTTTCTGTGATGTAATCTTTTGATACTCTCTGTGATGTAATCTTTCGATACTTTCTGTGATGTAATCTTTTGATACTCTCTGTGATGTAATCTTTCGATATTCTCTGTGATGTAATCTTTCGATACTCTCTGTGATGTAATCTTTCGATACTTTCTGTGATGTAATCTTTTGATACTCTCTGTGATGTAATCTTTCTAAACTTTCTGTGATGTAATCTTTCGATACTTTCTGTGATGTAATCTTTCGATACTTTCTGTGATGTAATCTTTCGATACTTTCTGTGATGTAATCTTTCGATACTCTCTGTGATGTAATCTTTCGATACTTTCTGTGATGTAATCTTTTGATACTCTCTGTGATGTAATCTTTCTAAACTTTCTGTGATGTAATCTTTCGATACTTTCTGTGATGTAATCTTTCGATACTTTCTGTGATGTAATCTTTCGATACTTTCTGTGATGTAATCTTTCGATACTCTCTGTGATGTAATCTTTCGATACTTTCTGTGATGTAATCTTTCGATACTCTCCGTGATGTAATCTTTCGATACTTTCTGTGATGTAATCTTTCGATACTCTCCGTGATGTAATCTTTCTAAACTTTCCGTGATGTAATCTTTCGATACTTTCTGTGATGTAATCTTTCGCTACTTTCTGTGATGTAATCTTTCGATACTTTCTGTGATGTAATCTTTCGATACTCTCTGTGATGTAATCTTTCGATACTTTCTGTGATGTAATCTTTCGATACTCTCTGTGATGTAATCTTTCGATACTTTCTGCGATGTAATATTTTGATACTTTCTGTGATGTAATCTTTCGATACTTTCTGTGATGTAATCTTTCGATACTTTCTGTGATGTAATCTTTCGATACTCTCTGTGATGTAATCTTTCGATACTTTCTGTGATGTAATCTTTCGATACTCTCTGTGATGTAATCTTTCGATACTTTCTGTGATGTAATCTTTCGATACTTTCTGTAATGTAATCTTTCGATACTTTCTGTGATGTAATCTTTCGATACTCTCTGTGATGTAATCTTTCGATACTTTCTGTGATGTAATCTTTCGATTCTTTCTGTGATGTAATCTTTCAATACTTTCTGTGATGTAATCTTTTGATACTTTCTGTGATGTAATCTTTCGATACTCTCTGTGATGTAATCTTTCAATACTTTCTGTGATGTAATCTTTCGATACTTTCTGTGATGTAATCTTTCGATACTTTCTGTGATGTAATCTTTCGATACTTTCTGTGATGTAATCTTTCGTTACTCTCTGTGATGTAATCTTTCGATACTTTCTGTGATGTAATCTTTCGATTCTTTCTGTGATGTAATCTTTCAATACTTTCTGTGATGTAATCTTTCGATACTTTCTGTGATGTAATCTTTCGTTACTCTCTGTGATGTAATCTTTCGATACTTTCTGTGATGTAATCTTTCGATTCTTTCTGTGATGTAATCTTTCAATACTTTCTGTGATGTAATCTTTCGATACTTTCTGTGATGTAATCTTTCGATACTTTCTGTGATGTAATCTTTCGATACTTTCTGTGATGTAATCTTTCGATACTCTGTGTGATGTAATCTTTCGATACTCTCTGTGATGTAATCTTTCGATACTCTCTGTGATGTAATCTTTCGATACTCTGTGTGATGTAATCTTTCGATACTTTCTGTGATGTAATCTTTCGATACTTTCTGTGATGTAATCTTTCATACTCTGTGTGATGTAATCTTTCGATACTTTCTTTACACCCCCTCCTCCCAAGGCCTGCCAGAATGGTTTTGCCCAGCACTTGGAGCACCTTCTGTTCTATGGGGCAGATACCACTTCTCAGAATGCCTCAGGGAACACCGCACTTCATATTTGTGCTCTGTATAATAAGGTAAGTGTCATTTTTTAAATACAGGGACAACACAATAATCAGTGTTCGTGTCCATTCAAAGTTGAACTCAAAGTAACTGTTTTTTGAGTTTCAAATGTCTGTGTGACATTTTAGTCCTGAATTAAGTTAAACAGTGGCTGTCTTTCTGGCCTATCAGGAAAGCTGTGTTCGTGTTCTGCTCTACAGAGGGGCCAGTAAGGAAATTAAGAACAAGCATGGACAAACCCCCTTTCAGGTATCAATAACAACTTAATGTTTTCAGTTTTCTTTAGTTATTTATTCTGCCGACTAGCCCTAATGTGATCAGGTTTGCTATAAGTCAATAAACCATTGAGTTGAATATCAGTTAGTTGTTTTAAATGTATTATTTGCGAAGTGTTTATTAAATTGGGCGTTTGCTGTTTTGGAGGGACTCTTCCTTTACCCGATGCATGTGTTACAGTGTTGCATGTAATTGTATGTGTGCGTACATGTGTCTGTGTTTTGAAGGTAGCAGTAATGTCGGGCCATTTTGAACTTGGGGAAATCCTCAAAAACCACAGAGATGCAGATGTAGGTAAGTCTTGGTCCTCCACGTAGGTCTTTTCAGATTAGGAAGTGATTGATAGTGAGTTTTGGTGCATGAGTGTCTGTTAGCGTTGAATGGCGGGAACCCGGTTACCGAGATTTACCACCCAAAACCACTCCCTTTTCCCGGGATAAATAACTGCGAGAAACTGGTCAACTGTAATAAATGATTTATATCAACAACATGATGTGAAATGGAACTGCTACATTATATGAAATGATTAAATCTAGCTTCTCTGCGGTCTTCTCTCTGCTCTCTGCTCTCTGCATGATCAGTCATCAACACTCATGTTGTGGACAAACAGCCCAACTCAGTATGGAGTGCAGTTCATATTGCATGTAGACCTATCAGCTCATCATGGTAACTTTTTTTTCTTGTGACAGGTAGACCTGCATTTACTGCAGCATTGCCTATGCTACGGTATAAGGACAAATGCATGTATAATTTATCATCTCCATCACCTTGTTTTTTTATTTTAAAGATTTGTGATTTTTGTTATTGTAGCTGCAGAGATTTAAAACGGCCAATCACTTGAATATTGTTGCGTTAAATTAGAGCAGGCGCGAGCAGTCTTCAAATCAAATTGCATCCAAAATAGATAATCCTGTTCAAGATTGATATATACAGTATATATACAGTACCAGTCAAAAGTTTGGAGGGTCATTCAAGGGTTTTTCTTTATTTTTACTATTATTCTACATTGTAATAATTCTACATTGTAGAATAATAGTGAAGACATCAAAGCTATGAAATAACACATATGGGATCATGTAGTAACCAAAAGTGTTAAACAAATCAAAATATATTTTAGATTTCTTAAAGTAGCCACCCTTTGCCTTGATGACATTGGCATTCTCTCAACCAGCTTCACCTGGAATGCTTTTCCAACAGCCATGAAGGAGTGCCCACATATGCTAAGCACTTGTTGTCTGCTTTTCCTTCACTCTGCGGTCCAACTCATCCCAAACCATCTCAATTGGGTTAGGGTCGGTGATTGTGGAGGCCAGGTCATCTGATGCAGCACTCCATCACTCTCCTTCTTAGTCAAATAGCCCTTACACAGCCTGGAGGTGTGTTGGGTCATTGTCCTGTTAAAAAAACAAATGATAGTCCCACTAAGCGCAAACCAGATGGGATGGCGCATCACTGCAGAATGATGTGGTAGCCATGCTGGTTAAATGTGCCTTGAATTCTAAACAAATCAGTTTCACCAGGAAAGCACCATCACACCAACTCCTCCATGCTTCAAGGTGGGAACATGCGGAGATCATCCGTTCACCTACTCTGCGTCTCACAAAGACATGGTGGTTGGAACCAAAAATCTTAAATTTGGACCCATTCAGACCAAAGTACAGATTTCCACATGTCTAATGTCCATTGCTCGTGTTTTTTGGCCCAAGGAATTCACTTCTTATTATTGGTGTCCTTTAGTAGTTGTTTGTTTGCAGCAATTTGACCACGAAGGCCTGATTCACACAGTTTCCTCTAAACAGTAGATGTTGAGACGTGTCTGCTACTTGAACTCTGTGAAGCATTTATTTGGGCTGCAATTTCTGAGACTGGTAACTCTAATGAACTTATCCTCTGTAGCAGAGATAACTCTGGGTCTTCCTTTCCTGTGGCGGCCCTCATGAGAGCCAGTTTCATCATAGAGCTTGATGGTTTTTGAGACTGCACTTGAAGAAACTTTCAAAGTTCTTGAAAGGTTCCGGATTGACTGACCTTCACTTTGCTCATTTGAGCAGTTCTTAGCATAATATGGACTGGGCTTTTACCAAATAGGGCAATCTTCTGTATCAAATCAAATGTTATTGTTCACATACACATGGTTAGCAAATGTTATTGCGAGTGGAGCAAAAATGCTTGTGCTTCTAGTTCCGACAGTGCAGCAATATCTAACATGTAATCTAACAATTCCACAACAACTACCTAATACACAGAAATCTATGTAAAGGAATGGAAAAATAATATATGCATATAAATATATGGATGAGTAATGACAGTGGCATAGGCAAGATGCAATATTTGGTATAAAATGCTGTATATACATGTGAGAGGAGTGATGCAAGATATGTAAACATTATTAAAGTGGCATTATTAAATTGACTAGTGATCCATTTATTAAAGTGGCCAATGATTTCAGTACTGTATGTAGGCAGCAGCCTCTGTGTTAGTGATGGCTGTTTAACAGGATGGTAGTGGGGTGAACAGGCAGTGGCTTGGGTGGTTGTTGTCCTTGATGATCTTTTTGGCCTTCCTTGTTGTAGGTGTCCTGGAGGGCAGGTAGTTTGCCCCTGTATACCACCCCTACCTTGTCACACCACAACTGATTGGCTCAAACTCATTAAGAAGACAATGCACACCTGTTAATTTTAATTCATTCCAGATGACTCCCTCATGAAGCTGGTTGAGAGAATGCCAAGAGTGGTGCAAAGTTGTCATCAAGGCAAACGGTGGCTAATTTGAAGAATCTCAAATACAAAAATATTTTGATTTGTTTAACATTCCATATGTGTTATTTTACATTTATCTAATGAATGTTGGGTTATGCATAATAAGCTTCTAATTTATAGCCTCGGTCTCTTGCGCAATACGCACGCACCTGCGTTCCGCTAAATACTCCGTTGAATACAGCAGCCAATAGAACTCATGGGTAGTTTGAAAGAAGAGCCGAGCGCGCGATGGCGTTTTTTTATTCAGACCCATAACCATTCAATCTTCGAGAAGAGAAGGGAAAGCCGTCTGCATCTAATTCTAGTCCATCATTTTCAAGCATGTCATTGCAATGATGAAGACAACAAAGCTTATTTTGTTTAACTGAAGAAGAAACGAACGACTGAAGCCACAATAGAGAGAGAAAGAGGTAGGCAGGCTAATAGCATTAGGGAAAATATTATGAAGGTATATATGCGGCTGCTTATTACACAAATATAAGCCCTATTTCAAAATTAAAATACAATTTTTAGAGTAACTTTTACAACTTTTTTAAAGTAAGTTTTTGTGCTGCACCAGAAACACATGTTCTCTCAGCTTTATCATGGTTTTGAACAATGTGCGTAAATCCAGTCATATATGACAATACAGTACAGTAATACAGTCCACACTCAAAAAGATCAGCCTACAGGAGCTTGTTTCATTTCTTTACCCGAGAGAGCATATAGCTGGCCACATCTATAAGCTTTTCTGTTTTTCTGTCGAGCATAATGCGCAGTAGCCTATATATCATATATGTATTGGATAATGGCGCAATCATTTGGGCTTTTTTGGGTTTGGGATTAAAAAAGATATTTTTGATGTAGGCCTCGTAAAATGCATTTACTGTATGGCTCACCAGGCCCAGGTAGCATCAGCCTTGAATTTTAGATCAAAGCTCTAATCAAATCCAGACATAGGCCCATTTAAGTGACACTTCTGTTTTTCTTCCGGGAACACCGGGTTATCTGGGAGAAAAGTGATTTATTCTCCGGATGGAACATTTGTAAAATAACAGGAAAATATTCTTCCTAAGTGTCTGTACTGTATGTCTGTCATGCTATCTGCTATAAATCACTTTGCAGTGCATTGGTTGGTATAAATGTTCTGCTTCATCAATCAACATGTGACTCAGAAGATCTGTTGTCTTTTGCCATCATATTAAGTTGTTTTATCCCACTGGTAGATGGTGTTTGATGCGGTGCACTGGATCAGCATACAGAGGCTAATCCCTAGACATTTTACAAACTATTTTGTTTCTAAAAACAGTATTGGTTCAGAGGTGGCCAATTGACCTCAACCCCAGTTTGAGGGTTGTGTGTGGTGTTCAAGTCCATCTGTGTTACTTGTCGATTGTCTTTGCATCCGAATCACTTGAGTCGGGTTGTTCATTGTTCACACTCTCACAGTATTCCCTCCCACTTTCTCTCAACTCTTGCACTAACCTCATTGTTTTTCCACCTACCTGTGACTCTCTTTTCTCAGTGCCCTTTCTGGAATCCCCAAAGTATGCTCCCAAAAGAGGAGAGAGTGCACGCACGCTCCCTCTCCTCATGGCTCACCCCTACCCCCTCCTGCGTGCTAACAGTGACAACAGCATGACCCTGCCTGACCCCATGGCCCTATCCAACAAGGCTGCTGGAGCCAATCCCATCCCTGGAAAGGTACATAGAGGCACAGTACGCAGATGTAGTAGGAGATTGCAACTGTACGGTTTATTGGGGAGCTGTGCTCTTAGTTGCTTTGGGATGTTATCCAATGAATTGTGAGTTTGGGTCTGTGTAAGTCTCAACACAATTCTATATTTCATCCTGCGTGTGTGTGTATTCCCTCTCTGTCTAGGGTCGCAGGGCCTCTGAGGGTGTGAGGAGCTCCAGCAGTCCCAGGGCCCGTACCCGCTCCCCGTCGCGAGGAGGAGGGCAGAGCGACACGGAGGAGAGGCATCAAAGCAAACCACAGCGCGGCAGACAGGGGTGCGAACATACTGGAGGGAGAGACTGTAGATATTTCAATCAATTTATAAATAATGTGCATATCCAAAAAGTGATGTTTTTACATGCATTTTGGTTGTCTACAGCCAATGGGGCTGTTACCAGCTTGTTATTCTCATGTTATTCTCATAGTGTAAACCACTGTCATGAGCCATTTCTTGTCCCTCCTTACTGGTATCCCCAGGTGTTGTTCCATGATACACAAACTCTTCCTCTGTCTTTCCTCTTGCAGTGCGACCTCAGCGGGTAGTGGCGGGTGGTCAGCTGGGGGTCAGATGAGGCATATGTACAGTGCGGTCCCAGGGCGAGTGTACATGGCCACGAGGGCCTACACTGCCCACGGAGACAAAGAGCTCAGCATCAGCAAAGGAGACAAAGTCAAAGGTAAGAGAGATTCAGAGAGGAGCGGGTTTTTGGAGAGCCACTGTGTTGATTGTAAAGTTGGGATGGCCCCTCTTCGCTTTGTTCTCTCTCTCTCTCTCTCTCTCTCTCTCTCTCTCTCTCTCTCTCTCTCTCTCTCTCTCTCTCTCTCTCTCTCTCTCTCTCTCACACTCTCTCTCCTCCCTTCTCTCAGTGTTGAGTGTTGGAGAGGGGGGGTTCTGGGAGGGCACAGTGAAAGGTCGTACAGGCTGGTTCCCCTCAGATTGTGTGGAGGAGGTGGGTCCTCCCAGTAAGGACAATCGATCAGGTGAGACAAAACCAGCAACCTTATAGAAACCAAATGCAATATGTGCTCAGACAAAGACACAATCCTCACTCGCATTGCATCAGCTCAGACAAACACCAACCAAAATCCCTCTACAGATGCTAACCCCGCATTTACTGAATGACTCATCTTATCTTCATTCAGTTGCCAACATTCTATTGACTGCAGGACATCCTCACAATGTTACATGCAGTAGGGCATGTATCACACCCACCCAGTAACATTAATAGCACACCACCACAACAACCAACTTGATCATTGTGTGTTTCAGAGATGGTGCAGTGGAATACAAAAGTATACAAAGACACACTGAGTACACAAATAGCGGGGACACAAAGACGACAAAAAACACACATTGATATAAATGTGACACATGATTTTTGGTTCCAGAGACGCGCAGTGAGAAAGCCAAGAGGAAGCTGTTTCGTAATGTCACCATGGGAGCATATGATGGCGTGGATGGCCCCAGGTAAGACTGGACTTGATTAAAACTTGTCATCTGGCTGGCCCTCAGGGACTAGACGTATTGATGAATGACCTCACGCAAAGTCTTTTTTTTTTACCCCTGGGACACATGGTCACCATGGTCACCAGGTTCTAAGGGTGGAGCAATAGTGACGTAATGAAGGAACAGAAGACAAGAGGCTAGGGGAAATCACTAGCTAACTCTGCTAAGATTGAATACCCAGTACTAATCGTGCTCTGCGGCCCTTATGATTCTCAGTAGAACGCATACAGTAAGCTTAGACATGATCTACTGTCATGTTTTAGCTGTGTTTTGTCACTTGTGTAGGTGGACAGCTAAGAATCGGCTAATTCGTTTCTGATGGGCGTGTTTCTGGGTTCAAATTTGGAGGAAGGTGTGCGTGTGTGTAGGGTGAACCGGAAGTGATTGCGTGTTTATGCTATTGTTCAGCTGTGTTAAGACCATGCTGGCGCTAAAAGCACGGAAGTCAACATGTTCAATTCAATTTATTGTACATCTAGCAGACAAAGTTGCTTGACTTCTGCTTGTTCATCTGGCCAAAATCAAATCAAATCAAATTGTATTTGTCACATGAGCCCCAAAACAACATTTCACATTACAGTGAAATGCTTACTACAAGCCCTAACCAACAATGCAGTTTAAAAAATAAATTAAAAAATACCTTTAAAAAAGAAGAAGAAGAAATAAAAGTAACAAATATTTAAAGAGCAGTAAAATAACTGGGGCGTACAGAGTCAATGTGCACCGCTTAGTAATATGAGGTGATATGTACATGTAGGTAGAGTTATTAAAGTGACAATGCAGAGATAATAACAGAGAGTAGCAGAAGTGTAAAGTGGGGCAATACAAATAGTCTGGGTAGCCTTTTGATTAGATGTTCAGGAGCCTTATGGCTTGTGGGTAGAAGCTGTTTAGAAGCCTCTTGGATCTAGACTTGGCGCTCCGGTACCGCTTGCCGTGCGCGGTATGAGAGAGAACAGTCTATGAACAGGGTAGCTGGAGCCCAACTCACATGACCAATCACCCCTCCGAATTCACCCTTTCGGTCCTGCTTATTTTCCCTGATAAAAAATAATGCCATAAATGTTGACGATGGATTCCTTCTCCCCCATTGCATCTGTCTAATCCTCTAGCGTCAAGCTGCAGTCCATCCCCAGACAGCTGCGGTTGTGGTGTGCATCATAAGGACTAACTGTGTGTGTGTGTGTGTGTGTGTGTGTGTGTGTGTGTGTGTGTGTGTGTGTGTGTGTGTGTGTGTGTGTGTGTGTGTGTGTGTGTGTGTGTGTGTGTGTGTGTGTGTGTGTGTGTGTGTGTGTGTGTGTGTGTGTGTATGTGTGTGTGTGTGTGTCTCTACGCGTGTGTGAGCGTGCGGCACAACATCCTGATGATGAGTCTTGGGGATTTGGAGGTGATGAGCTTGCGTTCGGTCAATCGGCAGGTGTGAGGAGGGACTCCACGCCCCCAGGGTTTTGGGCTTTCAACGTGTAGCTGACATTAGCCGTGTGCTAAGAAGCTCTTATTATTAGCCTAATAAAGGTTCACCGGTATTTGGCTATGTGAATAATGGCCAGTGACTCAGACGGTGAATGACGTCTGTGTGAAGAGAGAGTGCATGTAGAAATGTGTGTAGTACAGTGGTGGTTATGTGGCCGATTTGTAATACAGTAGCATTTTGAACCGGATCCAGCTCCAGATGTACTGCTGCTGCTACCCACTGCATTTGTGTGTTTGGGAGAATGTCAATGAGAATTTTGAGTGGGTTTTGTTCGAATTTAAATGTTGCAAGTGCTGTTATGTGCATGTGTGTGTCTGTATTTGCAGATTAGAAAATCTCTCTGGAGTGGAAATCAGCTGTTTGTGAATCTGCCAGAAACCAGTCAGTGGATGTTCAAGTAAACACCGCATCCCTGCTGCCTGTTACCCCCCCTTCCCCCACCTGCAAAAGCATCTCTTTTCTCTACCTCTTTTATGCTAAACCACCACTCTCTCTTTCCCTCCCCCTCCCCTTTTCACATCCGTTCTCTCCCTCCTCTCTCTTGCGCTCTCTCTCCTTGTCGCAGAGAACCATCTCTGCAGCTTTCCTTTTCTTTCTTTCACTCTCCCTCCCTCTCTACTCCTCTCTCTCTCTTTCTCTCTTTCTCTCTCTACTCCTCTCTCTCTCTTTCTCTCTTTCTCTCTCTACTCCTCTCTCTCTCTTTCTTAAGCATGCAGGGTGTAGACGTGCTAGGCCAGCGCTCGCTCTCTCCTCTCTCTCTTCTCCTCTCCTCCACTCTCGCGGCTCTCTCTGGCTGTGCTCTCGCTGGTAGAGCGAGAGGCGGAGGGAGAGGAGGGGGTGGAGGAGAGGAGGGGGGAAATGGCAATGGGGGGATGCGGAGAGAGAGATCTGTCTCTCTCTCTCTCCCTCTCTTCTTCGTGGCCGTCACTGGGCCCCAGAAACAGGAGCGTGTGGTTCATTTACAGGTAGCCGCTGTTTCCTCATTCATTGCCTGGCTATGGATGTGAGGAGAGGACAATGGAGAGAGGGGAGAGGTAGATGCAACAGAGAGGCCGTGGATTTGAAAGGCGGATTAATAAGCTATGTATTGTGTGTGTATTTGTATTGTGTGTATTTGTGTGTGTGTGTGTGTGTATATATATATGTGTGTGTGTGTGTGTGTGTGTGTGTGTGTGTGTGTGTGTGTGTGTGTGTGTGTGTGTGTGTGTGTGTGTGTGTGTGTGTGTGTGTGTGTGTGTGTGTGTGTGTGTGTGTGTGTGTGTGTGTGAAATCCTCTTTTTCCAGAGTGTGTGTGTATTTGTGTGTGACGGAAGTGGCTACTGAATGGAGGCTCTGACTGCAGCATGTTTATCTCTGTTTCTCCCCTCTCATGTATTTCTGAGTGTAATCTGAGAGCACGCTGCAATGTCAGCTATATATTGCCATATCTCATAAACTGTGTTCCATCTGTGTTTGTACCACTAACATATAGGATGATAATTGTTTTCTAGAAAGGGTGAGAGTGGACACATTAAGTGGTTTGTTTGTGATTTCCTTCATGTGAGTGTGTAAGTGGGTGTGAGCGCACAGGCACAGTGTGTGTCACTGTGGTTGAGTGTCGTTGTGGGAGTAGTTCATCTGTGTCGGTGTCCCTGAATTGTGTCTGCGTGTATGTCATTGTGTCTCGTGGTTTAATTGTATGTATGTAAATGTAGAAGATGAGTATGTAAGTATGTATGCCTACAACGCTGCTTCTTCTGTACAATCCTGGAAGCTACAGAGGATGATTCAGGAATCAGAAGGGAGCGTACATGTAGGCTACTGTAATACTGTAGGCTCCTGTAATACTGTAGGTTACTGTAATACTATAGGCTCATGTAATACTGTAGGCTACTGTAATACTGTAGGCGACTGTAATACTGTAGGTTACTGTAATACTGTAGGCGACTGTAATACTGTAGGCTACTGTAATACTGTAGGTTACTGTAATACTGTAGGTTACTGTAATACTGTAGGCTACTGTAATAATGTAGGTTACTGTAATACTGTAGGCTTCTGTAATATTGTAGGCTCCTGTAATGCTGTAGGCTACTGTAATACTGTAGGTTACTGTAATACTGTAGGCTCCTGTAATACTGTAGGCTCCTGTAATACTGTAGGCTCCTGTAATACTGTAGGCTACTGTAATACTGTAGGTTACTGTAATACTGTAGGCTACTGTAATACTGTAGGTTACTGTAATACTGTAGGCTCCTGTAATACAGTAGGTTACTGTAATACTGTAGGCTACTGTGATACTGTAGGCTCCTGTAATACTGTAGGCTCCTGTAATACTGTAGGTTACTGTAATACTGTAGGCTACTGTGATACTGTAGGCTCCTGTAATACTGTAGGCTACTGTAATAATGTAGGCTACTGTAATACTGTAGGCTCCTGTAATACTGTAGGTTACTGTAATACTGTAGGCTACTGTAATACTGTAGGTTACTGTAATACTGTAGGTTACTGTAATACTGTAGGCTCCTGTAATACTGTAGGCTACTGTAATATGTGAGTGTATACTGTGACCACTGTGAGTGTCACACTGGCCAGTGGTGAATTCATGTAACGTAGAAGCAGTCAATATGCACATATACATGTAACAGGAACGACGGGGGTTAAATGGTACAGACTATTTCAAAGAACCACGGTGTCATTCCTACACCTCTGTTGCCTTGGGGATAACATGATACAAACCAGCCATTTGAGCACACTGCTGCATGTAGATGTGTATCCTTTGAGAGGGAATGCACGAAGGAGACGGGATGAGAGAAAAGGAATGAAGTGTGAACAGCAGATGGAAGGAAGGCGGCTTTTTGCGTTGGCGAAACCGTAACTTTGACAGTGTGGCGACACACAAGGGAAGGATGAAAGGGACAGTCCAAACTGTAGACCTCAGTATGAGAAGTTAACAGTGGTTTCTTCAGCTTTGTAATGGATCCCATGTACTGCCTGCTCACACCGAGTTCAGCAACTCCCAGAAAAGCAAAGACTCTCATCCTCAGCCGTGTTGTACCTTGGTGGATTTGCACAGTCGATTGGAGGTGTCAGTTTGAGTTTATCCGGGCATCTAATGCAGGAAAACGAAGCTCCGGAATAAAATACTGGGATTTCAACCCAACGGATTCAACCACAAGTCATATAGTGACCGAAGAGCCAGACATCCTAATGGAGTTGCAAAACAGCATGAATTGAGACCGGCCAGCTGTGTAAAATTGAGACCTTTAAATGAACGGAGATGGAGACCCTGTTGTTGTATATGGCTGTTAAGTCTGAGGTTACAGTATGCACTGAGCTCGTAAAACAGTGTGAATTGAGACCCGGCAGGCTTTACAGAGTGAATTGGAGACACTGTTGTTGTAGGACAGTATATGGCTACTGTGGAGTGAGGCTCCTGTATTCGCTGAGCTCTACATGAGGGAAAGCCGCTGTAAGGCAGCCATAAATCTGGCAAGCAACAGAAGTCCCAGACATGGCAATGGGGCAATGACCAACTCGTAACCCTGTGCCGTAAAACTAATCCTACCATATCATAACAACTGTCAACCATCGATGAAAGACAGCAAATGTCATTATGAAGAGCGACGACTAACTGCTACTCAAACATAGATCCCTATCTGTGCATCATCAAGTGGAGAAGTGGAATGAGAGCTAACCAAGTTAGCTAGTGCACTGAAAGCTTGAAGAAAGCGAATGCAGTATTACAGGTGTGTTTATAAGTTCCCATTAACAGTGAAGTGTCTGTGCAGCATTTTTTATGTACATTCCCACGTGCTTCCTGGTGCTAGTCAGCGTTACGCTGGATTATGGAGAGGTCTCTCCAGTACACTCCTCCTCGCCCATCATGACACCGACTCTACCCTGGTTTGACGAGTGTCTTTGTATGGTGGTGCTCTTTGTATGACATGCCTCAAGCCCCCCCATCTTTTGGTGCAGTGTGATTTCATAATGTGATGCAGT